>NW_007750163.1:0-1398 GCF_000696425.1 Galeopterus variegatus | reverse complement strand
GTAAACATTATTTTTCATATTAAATGATGTTATCTGTATCACAGTTACTTTATTCTTTAAGGAGCCTAGAAGGAGTTGAAGGATAAAGTCTAATTTACACTGTTTTCTATGCTTCCCAAAGCATGTGTGGACCACTTATGGGTCAGATTTTCTTTTATTTATTTATTCATTCATTCATTCATTCATTCATTTATGGGTTTATTTATTTATTTCATATATTCATGAGATACAGAGCTGATTGTCCCCCCTCCTGTCCATGACAGATTTTCATTCTATGTAAAATCCTTTGCCACATTCCTTAGAGGGGTTATTGTGATAATTCAGTCAAACAAAGTGATAATTTCAAAAAATTGAAAAGCAGAATGGCATTTATGAGCTTTCTTTTTAATAAAGACATTTAATAAAAAATACAAGCAATATAACAATGGCATTTGATGTTAAAATTAATAACAAAAGATACTTACTTTTACGCACTTAAATATTTTCCTGTATAACCAGACACTTCGATTAAGTCAAGTTAATCAGGTCTAAGTCCCTGACATGTCTCCTTGGTCTTATGCGGCAACTTCTCATTCTATGAAAGGCATTTCTGGAGGTGACACAAGGAAAGAAGAGAAGGGAAATATGAGAAACTGACTGTCACTAAAGAATAACACTAAAAGGCACTTCTCTCTGACTCTTCCAGGTCTGCAGTATATGTTCGTTTGTTGGGTGATGTCTTGGTGGGGGTGTTTTGTACAAGAGAAGGAATGCGATGTTGGAGTATGGAATGAACCATTTGTGGGCCCATATAGTAAAACCCTCCTATACCCAAATAATTGGGTATTGCTCATCCATATGAATGAGTCTAAAATCAATAGATAGTGAATACAGAACAATAGCAACCATAGCAATACAGTGCATTAGAGAGCTCGCTTGCTCTCTCTCTCCTCTCTCTCTCTCTCTCTCTCTCTCCTCTCTCTCTCTCTCTCTCTAACACACACATGAGTGTGCACAGAGCTACAATAAGAAAGCACAGAGCAGTGGCCTGAAGACTATCTCGGCGTGTCAAATCTGGTATGACTATCAAGCTAAAAATGTTTTTGGTATTTCTAAAGGGTTGAAAAAAATCAAAAAAAGAAAAGATATTTCTTGAAACTGAAAATTACATAAAATTTAAATTTCAGTGTTCATAAATAAAGTTTTACTGCCACAGTCACACTTGCTTGCTTATGCATTATCTGGGGTTGCTTTGGCAGAGACCATACGGCCCACAAAGCCTAAAATATTTAATTTTTAGGCTTTTACAGAAAAAGGTTGCTGGATTTAGATCAATTCTTAAATAAAAATTGCTAAGGAACATTCTCTGATAAACACAGAGTATAAATCCTGTAACAAACATTTTTGGTAAACGAATGC
>NW_007750162.1:9236-10262 GCF_000696425.1 Galeopterus variegatus | reverse complement strand
CAATTGCCTTTGACCACAACATTCACTGCTCTTGAGAGTATCCTTAGGCTTGAACTTCTTTAATGCAAATGAAATTAGTTCCTTGCAGAAGAGATTAGGCGCTATCTATTTTACAGCCTGCTTCTCCCTCCAGGAGAAATTACTGAACTAGAATTTTTTTTTTTTCCTTTTTGTCTTTTTTCGTGTCCGGCAACGGATCGCAACCCTCAGTGTCGCGCCCGTACTGGACCGGGACCGGCAACGGGATCGCAACCCTCGGTGTTGCGCCCGCACCTCGCTCAGCCAGTGAGCGGGAACTGGTCTGTATGTGGGATCCGAACCCTTGGTGGGAGCGCCACCGTGCTCTCAAGCGGCGCACTGTAGCAGTGCGCCACCGGGCCGGCCCGACTTCTTATAAATTTTACTTATCAATTTCCCCCTTTTGTTCAGGGTCTCACCCAGGTGAGAGAGTGACCAAAACTTAGTGCATTAGTGCTACTCTCAGTGACCATCACTCTAGGTTTCTGGTCTCAACATGCCACTCACAGGTTAAGGCGTCCTTATGGTCATGCATTTCTTTGAGTTTTCTTTATTCCAGCCAGAGAGAGACCGTTTGGCATTCAGCAGATGGCTGCATGTCGATATTTAACTTTTTTTTTTTTTTTCCTTTTTTTTGTCTTTTTTACTGACCGGTATCGGGATCGCAACCCTCGGTGTCGCGCCCGTACCAGGGACCGGCAACGGGATCGCAACCCCTGGTGCCGCACCTGCACCGCGCTCANGTGAGGGAAGATGTAGCCTTGGTTCAGATACCACAAATTCTTGCCTTTCTTGCTGAATATTCACATATTTTCTTGGATTTATGTTTGTTTATTTGCTGTTTGCCCTTAGGATCACGTATTTCCAGAGGCTTTAAGTGGTTGGTTTTATAAAAGGTAATTTTTACCAGTTTCACTAGGGAGTGGGTCAGTGGAGCTCCTCACACATTCGTGCTGGAAGTCGATCTCCGTTCCCCCCAATTTTTATTTAAAAAAATTTCAAACATAT
>NW_007750162.1:6761-7009 GCF_000696425.1 Galeopterus variegatus | reverse complement strand
ATCTTAATTGGCTTTTGTTTCTAATTCTGGATTTGGGCAACACCTCATTCCATAAAATAGAGTGTTCTCACGAGCCAAGTGGAGGCGGTTGCTTTTATAGGCAGAGAAGGGCTGAGGGTAGCAGAAACAGAAAACAAAAAGTGGACTGGTCATTTAAGTTACTTTTCTTGTAAAGGTTAGAAGAGACAGACTTCCTTATTATGCCAGCTAAAACTGGCCTGTTTGGAGATTTGGCTATTATCTTTCTC
>NW_007750162.1:4307-4817 GCF_000696425.1 Galeopterus variegatus | reverse complement strand
ATATTTCACAAAAACCAAATTTCTGTAAGCTGTAATAGCTTAAAAGAAAAAAAGTTTCCAGTGCTGGCCTGGTGGCGCACTGGAGAGTGCGCCGCTTGGGAGTGTGGTGGTGCTCCCGCCGAGGGTTCGGATCCCATGTGGAGACCGGTTCCCACTCACTGGCTGAGCGCGGTGCGGGAGCAGCCCCGAGGGTTGCGATCCCGTTGCCGGTCCCCGGTACGGGTGCGACACCGAGGGTTGTGATCCCATTACCAGTCAGTAAAAAAGACAAAAAGGAAAAAAGAAGAAAAGTTTCCTTAAATCTGGGAAAGAAATCATTAAAGAAGCAGCAATGTTCTAAATAAAAAGGTCATGAAAACTCTTTATTCTTCTTCATCAGTTCATACTGTTTTTTTATTTTAGCCATTCTGATAGGTGTGTAATGATATGGGGGTTTTAATTAGCATTTCCCTAATGACTAATGATGTTGAAAATCGTTTTACGTGCTTATTTGTCATGTGTATATTCTCT
>NW_007750162.1:1512-2440 GCF_000696425.1 Galeopterus variegatus | reverse complement strand
TAGTCTTGATTTGTAGCTGTGTAAGTCTTGAGACTGGATAGTCTGATTCTTCCTACTTTTCTTCCTCTTCTTCAAATTTGATTTAGCTATTCTAGTTCCTTTGCATTTCCACGTAAATTTGAGTATAATCTGGTCTATATTTACATAAACTCTTGCTGGGATTTGATAAAAATTGTGTTAACCTGTATAGTAATTTGGATAGAATTGACATCTTTACTATATTGAGTTTTCTAATCCATAAGCATGGTATGTCTCACTCTGTTTAAGTCTTCTTTCATTTCTTTCATACAGTAAAAACCGTGCAGCCTCTGGGCCTGGAATCTGCATGTTTATTAAGCTCCCAGATGACGCTGGAGCTGCTCCAGGCACCCCACTCCGAGATCCACTGTCTCCGAGTGTGCAGAGGGAGCCCGGGCCTTGACCGGGCACTGCGACATCGGTCATCCGGGAGTGGTGGAGGAGCCCTTCAGGGAGACGGCGACGGCCAAGGAAGCACAGCCCCTGCCGGGGAATGGGGATGAGCAGGGCCCGGGGACTGGAGGCGGCAGGAGGGAGCGTGGAGGATCGTAGGGAGTGTTCGGGAGTGTCCGTGAGCGCAGAAGCCGGGTGCGGCAGAGCTGGTAAGTAGTATCCGCACGGGCTGCCCGCCGCTCTGCGCCTCCACAGCGCCATCTTCCCCGGGGTGGGCGACCGCGGGGGTGCAGGACTGCCCTTCTGCGAAGACGCGTTGCGGTCGTGGCGCGGTGGCCCCTCCTCGTGGCCGCCCCCGCACCCAGCCCCCAGCCTGGGAGGGACGTCTCGTCCTGTCCTGCGCAGCCCGGGAGCGGCGGGACCCGTGTCGCAGGTGGCAGCGGCAGGTGGCCGCCCCCTCCCCCGAGGGCCTGGGGGGTTGGCGCAGGTACCTGGGACAGAGGGCCCGTTGGCTCCC
>NW_007750162.1:0-746 GCF_000696425.1 Galeopterus variegatus | reverse complement strand
GCAGGAGGTTGCAGGCGAAAGCTCCCCAGTCCCAATTCCTTACTCTGTGGAAAGTAGCTTCGCATGATTCCCTCTCAGAGCGAGCAAGTCCAGTTTGGTCCAGGTCGGTCATCTCATTATCTGTTGACAAACAGCAGATGTTTCTTTGTAGTGTTTGTCCTGGTCATTTCTCTCCTTCCATTGATCATACTCTACAGTATCGAGTATTAATGCTCCAGAGGGCGTCTTTGTCCTTGGCTTGGCTTTAGGGGAATGTTCCCACTGTACCTTCACTAATTATACTCTATTAAGTAAATTTCTTTTTCTTTTCTTTTTTTTAAAAAAGATGACCGTTGAGGGGATCTTAACCCTTGACTTGGTGTTGTTAGCACCACACTCTCCCAAGTGAGCTAACTGGCCATCCCTATATGGGATCCGAACCCGTGGCCTTACTGTTATCAGCACCACACTCTCCCGGAGTGAGCTACGGGCCGGCCCGTAAATTTCTATTTATGCTTAATTACTAAGAGTTCAAAATGTCGGGGATGGGTGTTGATTTTTTTCCAAATGCTTTTGTATGACCAAGTAGGTTTCCTTATTAAAATGGACCTAAGTGATTAGATTGCTAGGTTTTCCTTTTCTAATGTCTTGGGATAATTTCAATGCAGTTTTGTGTTGTTTGATAGATTCAGTAAGCTAACATTTTTTTTTTTTTTCCGTGTCCGGCAACGGATTGCAACCCTCAGTGTCACCCCCGCACCGGACCG
>NW_007750161.1:6621-10263 GCF_000696425.1 Galeopterus variegatus | reverse complement strand
AGTCACCTCCCAAAGGCCCCACCTTTCAATGACCGTAATAGGACTTCCCACCCTCTTAACATTGTCACAATGGGGACTATGTTTCAATGAATTTGGGGCTATATCCAATCTACAGCAGTGCTTAAGAGCACAAGTTGTGACTCCTAGTAGGTCTGAGTTCAAATCCTAGTTCTACCCCTTGGGAGAGTTTCTTAATTCTGGATACTTCCCTCACTTGTTTTTCATTTTTGATTGCAGTAAAATACACACAACATAAAATGTCCTGTCCTAACCATCTTCAAGTGTATAGCTCTTGAACTGAGCTAGACTGTAAGTTCACACTGTTGTACCACTCTCCAGAATTCTCTTCATCTGGCAAAACCGAAACTGTGTACCCATGAAAAAAACAGCCCCCCATTCTCTCTCCCCCTACCCCCCAACCCCTGGCTCTGGGAATTTGACTATCCGGGTACCTTGTATAAGTGGAATCATACAGCATTTGTCTCCTTGTGACTGGCTTATTTTACTCAACATAATGACGTCAAGGCTCATGCATGTTGTAGCATGTGTCAGAATTTTCTTTCTCTTTCTTTAAGGCTGAGTAATATTCCAGTGTGTGTATATTCCACATTTTGTTTATCCGTTCATCTGTCAATGAACACTTGGGTTGCTTCTGCCTCTTGGCTATTGTGAACAATGTTACTATGAAAATGTGTGTACAAAACCCTTTTCAAGGCCCTACTTTCAGTTCCTTTGGGTATAGATCCAGAAGTGGAGTTGCTGGATCGATGGTAGCTCTATTTTAAATTTTTTGAGGAAAGGTCGCACTGTTTTCCACAGCAGCTGCCCCATTTTACGCCCCACTGACAGTGCACAAGTGTTCTGGTTCTCCACATCTTTGCCAGCTCTTGTTATTGTGTTTTCTTGATAGGAGCCTTGTGATGGGTGTGTGGTTTTGGTCTGCATCACCTTGATACTGGTGATGTTGAGCCTCTTTCCTCATCTTGGAAATGGGTCTAACACAGGGTAGTTAGGAGGCTGAAAGTAGAAAAATATCCTTGGTGCAAAACAAAATCCTTGGTGTAAGTGCTCAGTAAAGGCTGTTAATTAATATTTTTTCCAATTTATCCTAGAGAATCGGCTGGAGCCAGGCCCTGTGGAGGCATGTGGGAGTTCTGCCTGTTGGATGCTAGTCTCCCTGTCGGACGCCAGGTCTCTCCAGAAGTCCCTTCTACCAGCACTGTCCCCTGCAGCCTGGGATGTGCGCGAGCCACTAAGTGTGGTGGGGTGGAGAGATGGGCCAGGGTGGCCCAGAGTTCTTAACACTCCATGAGGATTGGGACCACCTGCCCTCTGCCTCAGTTTCCCTTTGCCACAAAAGAGGACACCCTGGGAAGAGGCAAGATTCACAGTAAGGACTGTAATTGTCTCTGGAATCTGCCCTGGCAGCCTGGCTCTGTGCGTGGGACCCGGAGTGGCGCTGCGGGGCACTGCTTCTGTTCCTTCTCACAGTTTTACTGCCTGCTCAGTGGACAGGCTCTGATGGCCAGACCCCACAACTAGCCCTAAAAGCTCCTTTGAAGTGAAGCAACCACTTTTAAGTGCAATCAGCTCGAGATAACCCTAAACTCCCTGCCCCCAACTCAGGAATGTCTCCCCCGTCCCAGGCCCGCCCCTTGAATGGAAGCTGCTTCCTCCGATGTGCTGCTCCCAGCACTGGGGGATCATCTGCTTTGTGTGTGGTGGTCTTTGTGTGTGGTGGTGTGTTTTCCTTCTGTGAAAACGAGAGGTGGAGGACGATAAATATGCTCCTAGTAGGAACACTCTGGGCATGATTACAAAAAGGTCCTATGGGTTAGCAAGGAGAGGTGAGAGAAGGGAGGAAAAGAGGAAGAATTGCAGAAACTCAGAGCTGGAGCAGAGGAAATGGTACAATGGTCAAGAACCCAAAGCGTGAGGTTGGTTTCCCCCAAAGGCTGGATGTGATCTGGGCCTGGAAAGGCGGGAGGAAAAGTTTATTTAGATGGAATTAGGGGCCAGGACTGGTTTGGAAACCAGTCACATGGCCCTTTCTGTGCCCAGCTGTTGGTTTGGGCTCATGCTCTTCAGGAGCTCAGCCTGAGCGGGCCTGGGTGGCCACCACCATGGGGAGGCCCTGGGCCTCCAGGGTTGACCGCTGAAGAATGAGACATGGTGGGGGCAGTGGGGGACTCCCATCTCCACTCCCCCTTGGCCATGACCTGGGATGACCTGGCGCAAGTGACTCCACGTCTGGGAGGCACCTCTGTTTCTATGGGATGGAGCATTAGTACCACCTTTTAGGGTTGGCATGAGGACTAAGTAAGGTGAGTGGTATAAAGTGCCTGCCGTAGACTATGAGCCAGGAAACATGTCCTTCGTAGGTGGTAGCATCAGGGCTGCTAGCAACGGTGCTTGGCTTCCCTCTCCAGCCCTGGCTGCTGTGACATGTTGGCTTCTCTGAGCTCACACTCCGGCATTTTGCCCAAGGGGTCAGGCATGCCCTCACTACTTGTCTTACTGATAGGTGCACCCTGCTCCCACCTTGCCAGGGCACTTGCTCTCTGATCGTCCAGGTGATAATGCTCACATATGAGTATGGTAGCTTCAGGTGGGCACAGGCAGAAACCATATAGTCACTGAGGGATGCTGGCTGTCAACAGTCTTTGGTGTTCCCTGGTTAGATGCTACCGAGCAGCTGTGGAACTGGAAGCATGTTGGGGAGCCCTGGCTGTGTGCACTTGCATGGGGTGGGGAGCTGGGGTTTCAGACAATCATTCAATGAGAGTGTATCCAGCACTGTACCCAGCTGATGTCTGCAGTTTGGAGGCTGGAGTGTGTTTGAGGTGCCTGGGAAAGAGCGACTTGCTCAGCAGATGCTTAAAATGGCCTTCAACTCAACTCACATAACAGATGGTGAAGTCATGTTAACATCACACAAACTCCCTTCTACCTCTCCTACTTGGCTCTTTGTGACTTCCTTTCCACTTTGAAGCTGGCTTGGTTGTTTGTGGAAACCTGGTCTCAGTTTTGTGAAACTGTGTGTGTGTGAGTGAAAGGGATGCTCCTGGCTGCAACTCTCAGATTTTGAACCCACAGCTCTCTCAGGCCACCATTTCCTTGAATTCATTCACTTATAATTAATTTATTTTTAACTGTGGTAAAATATACATAACATAAAATTTACCATTCTAACCGTTTTTAAGTGTGCAGTTCAGTAGTGTTAAGTACATCCACATGGTTGTGTAACAGATCTGCTGAACTTTTCGTCTTGCAAAACTAAAACTCTGTACCTGTTAAACAACAGCTTTACCCCAGCCCCTGGTAACCACCACTCTGCTCTCTCTTACTATGAGTTTGACTACTTTAGATCCCTCATATAAACAGAATTATATAGTAATTTTGGTGTCTGGCTAATTTCGCTTAGCATAATGTCCTCAAGGTTCATCCCTGTTGTAGCATGTGTCAGAATTTCCTTCCTTTTTGGGCTGAGCCCGAGCGCACTCAGGAGAGTGCGGTGCTGGGAGTGCAGCAGCGCTCCCGCTGCGGGTTCGGATCCTATATAGGGATGACCGGTGCGCTCACAGCACTCACTGGCTGAGCGCGGTGTGGCTGATCTCAAAAAGGACAAAAAAAAAAAAAAAA
>NW_007750161.1:5024-5774 GCF_000696425.1 Galeopterus variegatus | reverse complement strand
GATCCTATATAGGGATGACCGGTGCGCTCACAGCACTCACTGGCTGAGCGCGGTGTGGCTGATCTCAAAAAGGACAAAAAAAAAAAAAAAAGAATTTCCTTCCTTTGTAAGGCTGAATAATATTCCATAGTACATAAATGCCACATTTTCTTTATCCATTCATTGATTGATGGAACATTTGGGTTGGATTCTTTTTTTTTAAGTTTTACTTTATTTTTAATTGACATACGACTATTGTACATATTTATGGGGTACAATGAATGTGATGTTTTGATACAAGTATACATTGTTTAATTATCAAATCAGGGTATTAGCAAGTCTGTCACCTCAAGCATTTATTATTTCTTTGTGGTGCATTTTTGTCAACCATGGTCTACAGTCACTCCCCTGTGCAACAGAATGGCAGGACTTATCTGTCCTGTTTCACTGTAACTTTGCACCCGTTGACCAATCTCTCCTTAGTCCCCTTTTCTCCCACCCTCTGATAACCATCAGTCTACTCTCTGCTTAGATGAGATCAATGTTTTTAGATTTCACACATGAGTGGATTACATGATATTTGTCTTTCTGTATCTGGTTTATTTTACTTAAAGTCCTCCAGGTTCATCCATGTTGTTGCAAATGACAGGATTTCATTCTTTTTTTATGGCTGGATAGTATTTCATTGTGTGTATGTACCACATATTCTTTACCCACTCATCCACTGATGGACATTTAGGTTGATGCCATATCTCGGCCACTGTGATCAGC
>NW_007750161.1:0-4292 GCF_000696425.1 Galeopterus variegatus | reverse complement strand
TACCCACTCATCCACTGATGGACATTTAGGTTGATGCCATATCTCGGCCACTGTGATCAGCCTGCATTCTGGTTCTGGTCTACTGAGTGCCCACTGAGTGCTGAGGACTATTTTAGCATCTCAGATACTGATTACCAGAAAGTTCTCACACTTTCCAGAACCCCCACTGCAGGTGGACACGAGTAAGGTCTTTGTTCCTTGCACTTCCCTGACCCCGTAAGAACCCCCTTGTCTCACCACAGCCGCCCCTCGTTCCTCGGTCATGTTTACTGCTTCTGAACAAAGGATTCAGCTATGAAGCTGCAGAGCTGTGATAAGCATTCAAAAACTAAAAATAATAAAAAAGAACAAACAATGGATTTTGTAGCTTAAAGAGGTTTAGAAAAGAGGTTTGGAAACCTCTGGCCATCACCCTGACTGTGTGACATTTGCCGCCCCATTTCTCACATGAGGAAATAGAAGTGTTAGGATCCCAGAGGAGGTGGATGGAGGCGGGAGAAGTGATGGGAAGGTGACAGGGCGGCTGTGGGGCCGGGCCGGGCGGGGACGAGGGAGAGGCAGCCAGGTAGTAGGAGAGGAAGCGCCCTGTACATTTGAGCCCTGTGCCTTGCTTGCCTCACCCTGGTCCCAGCCCTGGGCTGCAGGCTGAGCCCAAGAGAAGCCTCTGTAAGGCCAGGAGCAGCTGTCCACAGCCCCAAGGTCCAGAGCCACCCTGAGGTGGGCTCATCCTGCAAGGGGCTTGGGTTTGGAAGTGTGTGGCATGTGGCCCCTGGGGCCAAGCTCCTGGAAAGCAGAGAGAGGCTGAACCCCAGGACCTGCACTGTGTCTGAGTTCCCTGATGGTCCCTTCCTGTGCCTGTCTCTTGTCCTAGGGGCTCAGCCCTGACTACTCTCAACGTCCCTGCAGGAGCCACCTGAAGGTGCCACTGGATACAGAGGAAGAAACCCATGTCCATGCAGGGTGTATGCGGGTCCCTCACGTCTCCAAGAGTATGTGTGGGGGGGGCATGTGTGGTGAGTGCATGTAGTGTGTGTGCTGTGTGTGGGTGCATGTGTAGGGTGTGGTATGTGTGTGGGGTGGGTGTCTGGGTCCCTCTGTTGCATATAAAACAACTTGAAGCTAGGAATTGTGGAGGGCGGTCTCAGGCCAACAGAGACCCAGGTCCCATTTGCTCTGTGAGAACGGGGTGCTCGAGGACCTCTGTGCCTGGAGCCCTGTGCCGAGTCATAAACACACAGGACAAGCTGCCACAGAAAAAGACCATTGTTAAGTTGCAGGTGACTTTCTCAATCTTTGATTTTGTGCATGGCAGCCCTAGAGAACCCAGCTCTGGCCAGGAGCACCTCTTTCCCAGGGTGGAGACTTCTGGAGAAGCAGACCTTCCACCTCTGCCTCTCCACCAGCCTCTGGGGTGCAGCTTTCCACCCCCTCTGGGCAGTGGCCATTGAGGCCCCTCACCTGTCCCTCCCATCACACCTGTGGGGATGGAGGACATGAGCCGGCTGTGGTGAGTGGGGGCGCAGAGGCCAGCACCCCTGGGCATCTGAGGACTTGTCCTCTCGTCCTGCCCACCACCATGCCCGGGACTCTGCCTCCTCGTCCTAGAACGGCAGCAACAGGATTTGCCTCCAGGATGGCTGGGGCGTCACCTGAGCGAGCAGGAACGTGCCCCTGGGGGAGGTTTGTCTTCACCTCTGAGGAGCGGATGTGGAGGGCGGGGCGAGGGGACATGTGGGGAGAGGACGGTGGGAGAGAGAGGCCTGGGCGGGAGTGTTTAAGGAGAGAGTGAAGATAAGTTTGGAATTTGTAGAAACCGAGGAGGAAAAGGGGTGGGGGGCGGATAGATTCGCTGGAAAAGGAGACGCCAGCCTCGCCCAAGCGGGGAGGAGGTGAGCAGGCGGGCACGTGTGTGCTGTGTGCTGTGGTGTGCTGGGAGGTGCGTGTGATGTGCGTGTTGTGGTGTGTACGTTGTGCTGCTGTGGTGTGTATGTTGCATTGTGGTTTATGTTGTGCTGTGCTGTGGTGTGTATGTTGTGTTGTGGATGTGTGTTGTGATGTGCTGTGGTGTGTATGTTGCATTGTGGTTTATGTTGTGCTGTGCTGTGGTGTGTTATGTTGCATTGTGGTGTGTGTTGTGATGTGCTGTGGTGTGTATGTTGCATTGTGGTGTGTATTGTGATGTGCTGTGGTGTTTATGTTGCATTGTGGTGTGTGTTGTGACGTGCTGTGGTGTGTATGTTGTGTTGTGGTGTGTATGTTGTGTTGTGTGTTGTGGTGCTGTGGTGTGTATGTTGTATGTGTGGTGTGTGTTGTGCTGTGCTGTGGTGTGTATGTTGTGTTCTGGTGTGTGTTGTGGTGTGCTGTGATGTGTATGTTGCATTGTGGTGTGTGTTGTGATGTGCTGTGGTGTGTATGTTGCATTGTGGTTTATGTTGTGCTGTGCTGTGGTGTGTATGTTGTGTTGTGGATGTGTGTTGTGATGTGCTGTGGTGTGTATATTGTGTTGTGTGTTGTGACGTGCTGTGGTGCGTATGTTGTATGTGTGGTGTGTGTTGTGATGTGCTGTGGTGTGTATGTTGTATGTGTGGTGTGTGTTGTGATGTACTGTGGTGTGTATGTTGCATTGTGGTGTGTGTTGTGATGTGCTGTGGTGTGTATGTTGCATTGTGGTGTGTGTTGTGATGTGCTGTGGTGTGTATGTTGCATTGTGGTGTGTGTTGTGACGTGCTGTGGTGTGTATGTTGTGTTGTGGTGTGTATGTTGTGTTGTGTGTTGTGATGTGCTGTGGTGTGTATGTTGTATGTGTGGTGTGTGTTGTGCTGTGCTGTGGTGTGTATGTTGTATTGTGGTGTGTGTTGTGGTGTGCTGTGGTGTGTATGTTGCATTGTGGTGTGTGTTGTGATGTGCTGTGGTGTGTATGTTGCATTGTGGTTTATGTTGTGCTGTGCTGTGGTGTGTATGTTGAGTTGTGGTGTGTGTTGTGCTGTGCTGTGGTGTGTATGTTGTGTTGTGGTGTGTGTTGTGGTGTGCTGTGGTGTGTATGTTGTGTTGTGGATGTGTGTTATGATGTGCTGTGGTGTGTATGTTGTATGTGTGGTGTGATGTGCTGTGGTGCGTATGTTGTATGTGTGGTGTGTGTTATGATGTGCTGTGGTGTGTATGTTGTGTTGTGTGTTGTGATGTGCTGTGGTGTGTATGTTGTATGTGTGGTGTGTGTTGTGGTGTGCTGTGGTGTGTATGTTGTGTTGTGGTGTGTGTTGTGGTGTGCTGTGGTGTGTATGTTGTATGTGTGGTGTGTGTTATGATGTGCTGTGGTGTGTATGTTGTGTTGTGTGTTGTGATGTGCTGTGGTGCGTATGTTGTATGTGTGGTGTGTGTTGTGGTGTGCTGTGGTGTGTATGATGTGTGTGTTGTGGGGTGTCCTCACCTTTCGACTCCCGCAGCTCCCACCCTTTCCGCGCGGCCTGTGCCTCAGGCAGCCCTTGGGCGGCGGCCCCTGGCACCATGGTCAGGTCATTGGCCTGGGCCTGCCCCCTGGTGGCTGAGAGTGGCAGGGCGACTGGGTATTTCGTTCCACAGCTGTGGTTTGGGCTTGTCCTTTTCCATGCGTCTGTCCCTGTCCCCTCCTCTTCTGTGTCTGCTTTCCCCAGCCTCTTGTCTCCTCCACCGCCCCCCTCCTCCCACCTCTGTACCAAGGGGGGCGGATTTCATCCCGGGTTCCCCCAAACTTCTGGGGCATATAAGGGAGTGAGAACTCCGACCCTGCCTGCCCCCCAGGATGGGTCTGCGGATGAGATGGATGGGGGGCTATGAAGGCACTGTGTAGCTCGAGGGCTCCTTGTGAAGGACAGTATCAGCATGACGCCAGTGTGCAGCCCATTCCGAATCTGTGGCCATCTGTGTAACAGTCCCTCCAGGGGAATCCCCAGCGCAATCTCCATCCCCCCAGGGCATGGGAACAGAGACTGGGTGACAGGGGGGTTGTCTGGGTTCAGGTAGTTCTACTCCACACAATACCCCACGGCTTTATTTTTTCTAATAAGGATTTTCATAACAAACAAAAGGATTATTTGAGACTAACAAAATTACATTGTGTGGATTTACTAAACAATTAAAGCAACACTGTGACTAATCACAGGTGTGCTGTGCAGGTGTTGTTCTGGTTTTAACTAAGGGTCCCTCCTCCCTGAAGAGCTGGCCCTGGTCCTCTAGACACATCCACATGGGTTGGTGTGTCTGCCCTGCTCACGTGATGATTCATTCACTCATTTGTACCTTTGATGACTGGTGCA
>NW_007750160.1:9566-10264 GCF_000696425.1 Galeopterus variegatus | reverse complement strand
ATGGCCCTGTGCCCTCTGTCACACTTGTCAGTCAGTCCCGGCCACTATCTAATCAGGGGGTGCAAGGAAGCCTAGACCAGTGGGTAAAACTGAGCACATGGGTTTGTACAAGGCTGCATTTGACTTAATGACTGACTGCCAAGTCTAGCTTCACCTTTTTTCCCACAGACAAAACATTTTGGAACTGTTGTAAAGAAAACGCCATTGCTGGGATGTCGAAAATTCCTTTTGTTCCTCTTTGAAATTAACTTTTGTATATGTACAGGCATAAATTAATTGACTTTATTTTTTAAAATTTATTTATTTTTTTATTGGAACATAGTTGATTGTACATATCTGTGAGGTACAGCATTGAATATCAACACCTGTGTGTAATACGGGATGTTCAAATCAGGATAATTAGTATTTTCTTCATTCTACAATGTGATCGATTTTTGTGGCTGTTTACCAATCTCTCCATTTCCCCTTTTCCCCTTTCCCCTTCCCCTTTCCTACCTCGGGTAACCTCAGTTCTGTTCTCTTCTTTTGAAAATTCAATGTATTATTGTGATTGTTACATCTTTCTGTTTGTCTTTTAGCTCCCACTTATGAGTTAAAACATGCGGTATTTCTCTTTCTGTGCCGGGCTTATTTCACTTTACATAATTTTCTCTAAGCTCATCCATGTTACTGCAAATGGTGGTATTTCATTTTTTTTT
>NW_007750160.1:0-8374 GCF_000696425.1 Galeopterus variegatus | reverse complement strand
TGCTCAATTCACGCAGACCATAAGAACACATGAAAGGATGAGTGAATGAACGAATGAATAAATATGAAAGTAGGCATAAAAATCAGCTGCTCTGAGTTTATTGCATAGATGAAGATTATAAGCTACCAAAGTTGCTTTTCTTTTTTTTGTTAAAGTGTACACTTGTTGGATAGGTGGGATGATGGGGACTAGAATACACCAAATTCTGAATCACTTTTCATTTACAATATCTTTTATTTGGATTATCAGTGAATCAAAATTTTTTCCACCAACTATTTGCACCTAAATTCTAAAATATTAACTATGAATTTGAAAATTTGTTGCTATAGTAAAATTATTTACAGGCCTTTGGGAAAAATTGGGCTTGCTTAGGCTAATTATTTACTATAACATCAGAATAATTCTAGGTACATTTTCCATTACAAGTTGAAATACATTTCACAGTAATTTATTCTACAGTATTTATGCAGCTTATTGCTTTGGCTTGAATATAACTTCAAATCTAGTAATAAAGTACTATGTCCCCATTCAATAGTGAAGGCCTTGTGTATAGAAGAGGTCACTATCAAATTCCCGTGGCCAAGCAACACCCTCTATGTCAAGCCCCCTCCCCCACTCCCCATAGCAATTGAAAGATTGATAAAGAAAGAGGGTACGTAGAAAAAATGTAAAGACATCTTTAATAATATAATCTTATCTTATAAAATATGTTTATATAATACAAAATTGCACACCAGGTAGAATTCTATAAACCATTTTAAATGGCATTACATAAAAACATTTCTGGGGTTGTGGGGGAGAAAGAATGTTTTATTAAAAAATATTTTATTATTATCCAGGAAACACAATCTTTTTTACTAATTCAGAAAATGTTTCTCTCTGTAAAGAAGTTGATTTTATTCATTTTACAGTAGGACAGGCAGGGAAGAGTCTTTTGTATTATACCAATGTAAAGGTACTTAGTCAGCACAAGCCAGTCATTCCATTTATATTCCAAATATGTATGAATGACCTAAACAGCCCTGTTGTCATTCCACCTTCTAGTTTAGTCACTAAGCATCATCATAAATATTGAAGTATGAAACCAAAGGTCTAGAAAATCGGCAACTACACTTAAGACATTATTTCCACATCATTTTATTCATCTACTACACTCCCTAGTAACTGTCAGAACTTTAAAAGGATGAACTTTAAAATTAAGTTCATGGATTAAATAACTTAATGCATTATGTTCTAATGAACGGATTTAAGGCCTCTCTGCCTGAATCTAGCAGTTTGATGGCCAGTTAGAGTTTGTTGAATTTGGTACACAACCACTTGTTTAGTTCTTAAATTAGTACACAACCTGCCTCAGAAGCAGTTATTTTATTTACATTAATTTCTGTTGAGTCCCCTTGGCTTGAGGCAGAGTACAGTCTAACAATTTTTCCCTAAAGTAAATATAGTAGTTTTCTTATTCTCAGAGTTGGAGAATTTTTTGTGATTTTCTTTTCCTTTCCAGACACACAAGTCATCTTGTGCAGTAAAGCATGCTTGTCAACGTACATGTCAGCCAACTTTAAAAAGAAAAGTCTGGGAAAAAATAAAAAGTAAATTATTTAAGTGGAGTTGTAGGGGAAGCTTGAAAGAATTCTGTTTGGAAGGTTTCTTTGCTTCTCTCTGCCAATGGAAGGGAGACTCTGGATCTCTCACTAGTGAGCTCCTGTCATAACTAGGGCTGACAGTTCACATTGAAAATTCTGTTTTCTTCCTTCCCGGGAAAGCAAGTCAAAGTTAAGCTAACAAACTGTTGTTGGCAAGGGCCTTACTTTTGTTTCCTCTTTTTTAAATTAGCCATTTGGGTTTTGTACAGTATTTGTGAATGGGTTTCCAGAATTTGGGTCCACAGATTTGAGTGTGTACTAAACACATTTTTTAAAAAAGCAGAGGTCTTTTATGAAGAAAAGTGTGGCTACATGAGCACAGAATTTGGGATCATGAGAGAAAACTCAAGTAGCATTGTGTGGGGGTAACACAGGAAACTGCCTAACCAAACCCACTGTTAAAATATCATTAAATTTCTTAGGGTGGTATATTCCATTTGAGTTGTCTGTCAAATGTATTATAGCTAACTAAATTCCATTGACTTTGGCACACTAATAATTGCAAGGAATGCAAGAATTGGTAAAAACTGTATTGTACAGCATCTTGCTTTTGTGTAGAAACTGTTAGCAAAAGTGCTGTGTCTTTATTTTATTTTACTTTCCAAGTTATCCCATCAATGCGTAATGAACTTCTCCAAAGTATTTACAGAGAGTCAATCTATGCTTCATTCCAAGGACTACTGCAGGCATGACCTCTTTTATGAAAACCCTACTTACACAACTCCAAACTTAACAAAATAGATAAACAAGTATGAAGAAGAGGTGATACTCTTTAGAGTAAAAATGGAAAGTGATTATTTTACAAAAAGATTCACTTCACACTTAGGAAAGTCTTCTGTATATTTAACATAAAAAATTAGTTTTCTAACAGTCAGTTCTCTTCTAACTTTTGGGAAATATTTTATTTACACTTCCACTATATGATAGGCCATTTTATAAAATATTAAGCCACTACCAATTATATTATAACCAGGGAAGTGACTAGTTGTATATATATCGTATCTGAGATACAAACAGGCATGAGAGATGGGTAAACATATAAAACACCTACACATAAATTTCATGTATTTGTTTACTACCCATATTTATATACGTTTACTACATGTACATGTAACAGTGTTGTTCTACTAACTGACTTATCTGTAGATAATACCGTATTTGCAAGACCAGTTCATT
Organism: Galeopterus variegatus; assembly: GCF_000696425.1. Lineage (NCBI taxonomy): Eukaryota > Metazoa > Chordata > Mammalia > Dermoptera > Cynocephalidae > Galeopterus > Galeopterus variegatus. The sequence continues at coordinate 5,555 of NW_007750160.1, read as the reverse complement.
AAGGTTAATTTGTTCAAAAATATTAGAATCATTAATTTCTGGCTTATAGCTAATGGCTGTTCTCAGCCAGTGTCTTGCTTCATCATTAGTGTCACTGAGATCATAACTCACACCCAACTGTTTTTACACTATCTAATAGAATCAATTGATGCAATGGTTGACAAGACGCTGTTTTGCATTTTGTCATCACACTAATGTACATGGCTTAAAGGCATTGGCATCCATAATGTGGGGCAGTTTTGTAGGAGACTGGAATAGGCTGAAGCTGCAAGGGCCATTTTCATAAAATATTAATGAAATTGAAAAATACACTGGGGCTGAAGGCTTGTCTGCTAAATGTAAGGTAAAATCTATTCCGTTCTGCTTTCTGATGACTGTAATTAGCAGCCCTAATTAAAAATTCAAACCTTGTGTATATTTGAAAGCATGAATCTTAGCTCATATTGTGTTTATTTCCTTTACAAAGTATTTTATTTTACAACACTAATTGAACAGGATCCTTCCTAGTCCGACAGCCGCAGCTGGCTGGAGCCAGTTTATGTATCCAGTCTCTCAAGACTGCTTCCTTTTGTAAGCAATAAAACATCTTTAAAAAACATGTATATGTTCTCTATGAGCCATTAACTCTGTGCCATCCAGCACCCGGTTGGCCCTCTCCCCACACATTGTTGTGTTTTTTTTTTCTTCACTTAAATGTGACCTCTTTGAAGAGGCGGCTTTTTTCTGATCTTCAATATTTAATGTGGATTTACTTACATTAAATGACCACCTTACTAAAGGAGCGAAAGCCCACTTCTGACATTATTTATGAACAGCATACGCTGTGCAAAAATACAGAAGGAATTGCCGGGGAATACCTATTAGTTCTGCTTAGAAAAATCTACTCTTTATCATTGTTTTCTAAACTTACTTTCAAATTTGTGGTCAGCATGTTGACGCCTCGCTGGGGAACAGGCAACAACAACTCAAGTCCAAATTGATTAGAATCATGTGACTTTGAGAGAAGAGAGACCAGGAAGGAGGGCAGGACTGGGGACAGAATCTGAATAGGTCAGAAATGCTAAAAAATTCTTTTTTTTCAATAAGTACAAAAATAAGTTTTGCTTCAGATGGTGCCCATTATTGAAAGAAGAAGAAAAGACAGCTGAACTATGCTTAAAATAATTTGGGAAAGGTGCCATCTGTCTTTGTTTGCTCTGTCTAGTCTTTCATCTCTGGATCTCAATTTCCTCATCTGTGCAATGGGAATGCATCCATACGATTGCTTTACATAGATGTTCTATCTACTTAAGAGAGTTTTTCTGAGGACCTAAAAGATGAGATCTATGAAGGTGCTTTGACATCTCTGAAATGGCATGCAAATACCAGGCTTTCATTAGAAGTGTACTCGTTCTTTACAAGTGGCTCAAACCATGAACAGAAAATGCTATTAGAATTACCCTTAAAGTCTATACAACCTGATCTGCATAACTCATTCATTAAATTTGGTCTGGGATGCAAGGAAAAGTGCAGAGAATAAAGAGATAAGTTTTTCCCTTTTATGCGTTAATGAAAACTTGATCTGATTTTCTTGGAGACTCTATCTCAATATGTTATTGGAATTCACAGTAGTGAAAAAGTTGAATATTACATTTTATTGAAATATTATAATTGCATATCCACCAATACATTGCTGTAAATGATTAAATGAATAAATAAGCAACAGTGTTTGATGGTAAAAGGTTAACAGTACTATTAAAAAACAATATTTTTCAATATTGGGAATTAAACAGTTTATTTTGTACAACAACAAACTATTTAGATTATAGAATCATGTAGTCTTTGCCTCAGGCATGGGATCTATATTCCTTACACATGGAGATTTCTCACCAAAGGAAATGAAAGTTTTTCTGGAGTAAGGAGTATTGAACATAAAGCTATTAGAAGGATATGAGGCCTGCTAATATTTGGATTATTGATTTCTCCAACTGACAAATGTTACATCCTCCGCCCCAAATACACATTTACTTAATCCATTGACTGGTGAGCTGCCTTCTTTTCTATCTGAAAGGGAGGACAGAATTAATAATTTTGCATCATGGGAGAGAATCAGATCCAATGACTTTATGGATGGCTGGGGTGTCTGGAGAGGAGTAGGCTGTGGAAAAGTGGGAGCTGGTGTGGGAGAAACAGCTGGAGCCCAGGCCTAGGCAAAGCCTCTTGCAGAGCACACTCCAGTCCCAAAGGGATGGGCCAGGCCAATGCTGCTGTCATGAAAGACATATAACAGATCTCAAAGCCATGTTGTCACATGTCTGTGCTACCTCTCCTTAGGGGAATCAAGAGGGTGAGCAGTCTCCTCACTGCTGAATAGAGAGAGCCAGTGACAGTAAACCTTCTATCAGCAACAGGGCCTGGGGACATGCTCCTCTCCCTCCCAGTGCTCGGGAGGCATGCAACATCACCTTTCCAGGCACACAGGGAAACTAGGTTCGCCTCCTCTCATTCCCATCTCTGGCCCCAAATCATTCCAGAGGCTTGGCCATAAAAACCTCTCCTCAGCTCTGCCCTCCAGCAGAGCTGCATTCTGCTGCATCAACAAGGTTCCACCACAGCTGCCTCTCCTCTAAGGAGAATCCTGACCCAGCTCCCAGCGGCATTAGAAATCCTCCTGCAGAACTGCTCCATGCTCCTGCCACTTGGTTCACCTGCAGCCCAGCCCTGAGCAGCCTGCTTGGTTCCAGGCAGCTAGATTATGGTGGCAGCTGGCTTGCTTTTCTAAGCACCGGAGGTCCCTCCCCGCCCCCAGCCGCTAACCTCCTCTCTCACTCTGCAGGATGCTAGAGAGAGCACTAAGATGTGAGGCAAGAGTTAAACAGATATTTAGGAAACACCCATTCCAGAAGAAGTGGAGCAGCACTTATTCACGTGGAGATGGAGAAGGGGGATATTCTGATGGAAGCATCTGGGCTCTAGGCTGTTGGGAAGGGTCAACACTGATCCCAGCACAATTTCAAACCTTGCTGACCTTGCCATTGGAGACCTCACACTTCCCTTTCCAGCATTTACAGTATAACTTCTCCCCTGCCTGGCAAAGGCCTAATTACCTCATGTCACCTTTGGATCAGACTCTAATTCTTTTTTATAAATAGGTAAGGATCTAATTATATCAAGGGAGACTCAAGAGGGCTAGGCTTTCTCTTCACTTTCTCAAATTGTCTCTGTTCCCGAAAATTACCTTTCCTTCTTCTCTCTCTCTTTCTTCTACCAAAAAGCCTCCTTGCCCAGTGGGGGAGAGCTCACAAAGAGTTAAGAAAAGGCAAGATAACTGGCTAAACTAACCCCTCTGTGAATGTGAACAGCCTTCTCTATTTGAAGCTTAGCAGAGGCACTGGCCACAAGGAGAGTGATTGTAACTGACTCTGGGTTTCACTGCCATATGAATTGACCTAACCAATCACAGGCTTCACCTCTGAGAAATCCGGGTGGAACCAAAAAACAGGGTTGTTAGTGAGGTAGAAGCTTTCAAAGCCCCTAACTGAACTTGGCTCATATCTGATTGGTCTCCATAGGTGATTTATCCATTTTGTATGATTATATTCTCATGTAGTGGGGCGCCCTGCTCATAGATAAGAAAGATTGCAGGGAGCAATGTTCATGATTGTGAGATGGGGAAGAGAATAATTAGTTTCAGTTACTTTTGTATTGCTCTGTACACATTGAGAATGTCTTTCTGTTTATGAATCTGTATTTGGTGATCACATATTGATATTTATTTTAAATTGTTGGGGAAGAAAAGAGCTTACACTTTATCTTTTAAAAGACATTCAGCAGGTCACTAGTGCATTCAAAAGTAACCATGTAGGTGGGGACAGAACTTGTAAAGAAGAAATGGATTCTACAATACCGCACACAATCCCTATGAAGTCCTAGAAAGGTCTTCTTGTATGATAAAAGGGTTAAGAATTACCTCTGTAGATTGCCTTGCTTTTCTGTTTGTCTTCCTCTCTTCGGATCAGCTCTTAAGAGCCCCTGTCCTCTTATTCACTGGATTTATTTTGTGTGCCAGGATTAATGTATATGTTTTACTTTAGTAACTCACCCTGTCTACCCATGGGTAAAGAACTGGTAGGGTCCAGGCAGGACTTGAGATGAGAGATGCACACTAAGTACAATTCACCACCTTGTCATTGTTGTATTATTTATTCTGTATATAAGGTATCTCTTCTGAGATTCCCAACTTACTTTTCTACACACTATATAAATGATTAACCCTCAGAACCCTGCTATGGGGCAAGCAGATTTGCAAAGATGATGGGACAAGAAGGAGAAAATGAAATTCCACACATGGAAAATGACAATTCATCTCAAAGGTGAAGATAGCAATTTCTGGCCCTAAAGGTGTAGAGAGCAGGGGATGTCAACCAGTGAATTGACTACCTTGAATTAAGCTCTCTTCCTTCCTCCCCATACCCTCCCCCTGCACCCATCTTATCCACATCAATTAGGATCCCTGCCATTGCACAAGTAGGAGTCTATGTGCTAATATGAATATAAATTGCATTTCCTAAACCTTACCATTGGTCTAATGTTGTTGAATTGACCATAATGTACAGGGTTTTGCTTAAATTAATTGGCACTATCATAGGCTGAACTGATGCTGGTGCTGAAGTCTAGGTTGTCCCAGAGTTTAAGCTCTTCCTTGTGGTTCAAACTGAATACACCTCATTTCTGAAGGAAGATGACACCCATCTAGAGTCTGTTTGGCCCAAGAAATCCACGCTTTCTCTGAGCAAGGTGCAGTGAAAACATGCACTAGAAACTCATCTATGATGAAAGCGGTAAAATAAGAGCCTGCCAGAGTCACTACTAGTCCATCCAATCATCTGTAACTTAGGCTCTTGGAGTTAGCTATAGGTCCAGCCACCATCATTGTACACTTGAGTTTCTAAAACCACTTCCCTAAAATCGAGTTTAGATTATTCAACTATTCTGCTCTATACTACCAGGAAAATACCCCGGAACTAAGACCTTATGAGGCATTTGCATTTTAGTAGATCTCACTTCCTCTTTGAAATTTTTCTTGACTAACCCTACTCACCTTCCAACCCCCACACCCCACCCCTGCAATTAGAATTGACCATAGAGTGAGTTGTGGTTATTTTCTCTTAAAAGTCAACGTGGAATTCCTTCTTCTCAGAGAGGTCTGCATGTTTTCATCAACGATGACTCAATTTACTCAGTTAAATTTGCTGCATTCTTTTTGTAACTTAGGTTACCAGGGACATACCAAAGAAAAAGAATAAGCCTTCGACCACATTGCTCCCTTAAAACTCTTTTAAGGGACGCTGTTGAGTGTAGAATAAAATTCTCATCTCTGGGTTTTACTTAGCTCTCCAACCTCAACTTCAGCCACATGTCCCTGGGCTCAGTGTGTTCCAGCCGTTGCCTCAGGACCTTTGCACTGTTTCTTCTGACTAGACTGCTCCTTCCTCCATTTTTGCTAAGACAAATCCTTCATATATCAACTTGTCTTACTTCCAAAAAAAACCAAAAGAATAAAAACTCATTTCCTC
>NW_007750159.1:9448-10265 GCF_000696425.1 Galeopterus variegatus | reverse complement strand
AGGATGTAGCAATGAATGACAAAGGCCCACCCTATGGTGCTAAAATTTCTGGGGATGGGGAAACGCACAATAAACAAATAAACATACTTGTTTAATGTAATGTCAGTTTTTGTTAAGTGTCCTGAAAAAATTAAACAAGTTATGGAAACAGACAGCGAAGAAAGTAGAAGGGGGTGGTATTTGGTTGAATGCTCCAGGAATCCTATCCCCATTGATGACATCTGAATAGAGACCAGAATGAAGTGATGATGTAGAGAGCCCTGGGAATCCTAGCAGTGGAGTGGCCTAGGCAGAGGGAATAGTTAAGTGCAGAGATCTTAAGGAGGGAACTGCTTGGTTTGTCCAGGAACCATCAAGAAGTCTAGTATAACTGGAGCAGAGGTGAGGCAGAAGGTGGCAGAAGATGAGGTCAAGAGATAGCCTGAGGCCAGATCATATGAGCCCTAAATGGCATGAAAGTCCTAGAGCTTGAAGAGACTTTAGATTTTTATAAGACTAGTGATTCTGAAACTGAGGTTGTAACCCGTTAGTGGATTGTGAATGTTAAGTTGTGAATAGCAAATAACCTTTACAAAAACAGTGTAAAATATGAATACATTGTACATACTGAGGATAAAAATTTTTTTATATAACTTTTTTCAGGTGTGTGTGTGTGTGTGTGTGTGTGTGTGGTATGTGTGGTGTGTGTGTAGTGTGTGTATGTGTGTGTTCTATTTGTTCTAATGGAAACTATAGTTCTTACTATAGTTCTGGTTTAAAAAAAAAAGAAAATGTTTCTGAATCACTGATCTTGTCTTATACTCACATTTTGTAGATT
>NW_007750159.1:7898-8368 GCF_000696425.1 Galeopterus variegatus | reverse complement strand
ACCTGATGATTTCATCAGTAGTTAAAAAAAGCTTTAAACTTTTTGGGCTTACTGGGGGAAGGATCAAAGAAGAACTCCTTTTTTTATAGAAGGAATTAGAGAGAAATGAAATTATTGACCTGGCGCACGCTGCCTTTTCATTAAAACATTTCTTAACATCCTGATGACTAGAGGGGATATATTAAAAACAAAAGGAAACAACTTATAAATCTGAATGGACAACCTATTTTTCTTAATAGTTAATATCTATCATTGAATGTCTACTGTGTATTAAGTTCTTTGAAAATACTTTTATACATTGCTGGTGGGAATGCATGTTTGGTAAGCCTTTGGAGGACAATTTGGAAATATCTGTCAAGACTTTAAATACTTATACCCAGTGACGTGCTGTTGAGCGTTTGTTGTATAGTAAAGAACTTGACTGGTCTTTGTCTCAGATTCTTGGGACAGTGCCTTGAAACCCTTGGAAT
>NW_007750159.1:5745-6449 GCF_000696425.1 Galeopterus variegatus | reverse complement strand
TAGAGGATATGAGTATTTTCCAAAACTTTTTAACATATTTTCCAAAATTTGTATTTTTATACATAATCTAAATAATATATAACTTATATTTTGATACTTGATTAGGGACTCTGCAAAATTATTATGATTTAACATATAATTACAGGGCTAAAATTTAGGGGTGTTTGTAAAATGGCGATGTGGCTTGGGTGTGTTGAAATCCACATTGAACACTAGGGGGCACTCCTCCATTATTGGACACGTTCTTTCAGGAAAAGATACCCTTTGTGGATTTCATTAGTTGCTTATTAATTTTAATCATATTGATGTGACATTTGAATGCTATTCATCTAGAAATCGCAGATGTATGTAAAATCACAAATTACTTCTCATAAAGTCAAAGACACACACTATTTCTTTTCATAAATTAGAAAACTGTAGCCTAAATGATGAACAGAATTGTCTTCTTTGAGACTAAAATTGAAAATTGTTATTTTGGAATCTGTTACTCTACTATAATATCCTTTGACTTATTAAAAAAAAACCCAAACAGTAAACTACAAAGTAAAAATAACATGAATCAAATGGGATAATATAGGCAAATGCATTTCAAAGTGTAGAAAAGACTATCCTAATTTGTACCTCTTCAGATAGACAGTCCAAAGATTAGTACTTCTGACACTTGCTGATGTAGTCAAGGCTTTTACCACTTTTATAGAGAGGTA
>NW_007750159.1:0-719 GCF_000696425.1 Galeopterus variegatus | reverse complement strand
AAGTCTGGGCAAGGGAATCCTTTGATGAAGTTCATATAGGTCCATTGGCCAGGCTCACAGCAGGTTGGTGAAGAGCAGAGTGAAGGTCTGGGAGGACAATTAGAAAACATCTAGCATGTCCACTTTTAGGCCCAGTGGTGCAAAGGCTATGGGATGAACGCATTACAAGATTTGGTCTGATGTACTTGTGACCTTGACAACAGTTATTTGGGTTGAAAAATTCAGATCACATTTATGTTGGGTTTTTTTGTGTTACCAGATGATTTCTAGCCCAATAATAGAGTCAGTGTCCTAATTGAATATTAAGTAAATAGTGTATAATTTCTTAAATAGTCTCATACCACTGTAGTTGGACCCAGAATTTCTGTTTTGGTTCAGATTCATTTTTCTTTTTGGAATATGATGGTTCTGTTAATTGTTGACAAGTGGTCTTTGATGGATAACTCTTGTCCTGGAATTACTTAATATTTTATCAAGTGTATTCTTTTAGGGTGCTAGTCAGAGAAGCCATACTTATTCAAAAAATAAGAAAAGATGTCCTCTTTCAAAATCTTCTGGAAATACAAATAAACAGACTTATAAACAAGTATTAGAATTTCGGGGGTTTTTTGAATACTCAAGGAGTGGATTTTTGCAATTTTATCAAGATCTACTGCTGTACACCTTTATTTATTTCTTTATGTTTTTATTTTGGCAAGTATTTATTTCTTTTTTTTTTT
>NW_007750158.1:9220-10266 GCF_000696425.1 Galeopterus variegatus | reverse complement strand
TTATTTGTGGGAGCTAAAAATAAATAAATAAATAAACACACAAACAAATAAAGGGTGGGGGCGGGGGAGAAGAAGACACAAGAATCACAACAATTCCTTGAACTTGTTAAGACAAGTGAACAGATATGATGTGAAGGGGAGGGGAGAGAGTGGGAGGAAAAGAGAAACAGGTAAAGGGTCATGAGAATTAATTACAATGTAGAGTGAGAAGTTAAATTTTAAAAAGTAAAATAAAAATAAGTAAGTAAATAAATAAAATTTTATTAATCCCAGGAAAAACAAAAAACAAAAAAAAACTTCACACCAGGAGGGGCAAAGAAGTCCAGAATGGGGCTAATTTTCCTGAGTTTGCCACCTTGTCTAGAAGATTCCAGAATCAGTCCAAAATGAAATTTTTATTTTTATTTAGGGCAAAGACTGTGTTTCCTACTCTCTTGTAGCCACACAATACAGCATCTTTCTGCACACACAGTGAATATGTATAAACCCTCACTGAATGAATGAGTGAGCAAATCAATGAATTCAACACATACCACTTCAGACAATGAAACCAAAATATTCATCAGGCATCTCTCTCAATTCCCATTCTAATAATAATAAAAAAAGGCAATATGTACAAACAACAAGTTCTCCATTGATAAATTATTTCTAGGACGAGCTGCATAAAATTGCCCTTTTTTTGTAGGTCAACATCAATTGAATATCAGCAGCATGCTAATATTTACATTCTTCTGCTGATATTTGGGACTTTTTCTCTTTTCTACAGCAACATAAAAAAAAGTCATTTTAGAAGAGTCAGGGATGTATAAATAGCATCTCACCTTGAAAAAATAGGTACGTGAAGATCAGAAGGAAAGCCAAAATATGCAGTTTGGGGACACGCTCTTTTGACTCAAGGACAAAACATTGGTCCTTGGTAGATGCTTATTTTAATGTTCACTCAGCAAGATGAGGCATTTGAATAAATAAAGCAGTGGTTTCTCTCTTCTGATGGCTTGCCCTGAAGAGCTAATGAGTGAGTTAGCTCTTGACAGAAGAGCTTCGAA
>NW_007750158.1:8599-9104 GCF_000696425.1 Galeopterus variegatus | reverse complement strand
GAAGCTGGAAAAAAGCAAAGAAACAAATTCTCCCCTAGCACCTCCAGAAGGAGTATACGCCCATCGACACCTTGATTTTTAACAAAGTGAGACTCATTTCTGACTTCTGAACTCCAGAACTGTAAATTAATAAATGTGTGTGGTCTTCAGCCATGGAGTTTGTGAGAATGGGTTACAGCAGAGTTAGGAAACGAATACAGAATCTTTCCCAGGGCCCCTATCGCCAGGCACATATGTCATCAGAGAGAGTGCCAGGCAGTGACACTATCTGTCCTCAGAGTTGAAAATGGAGACTTAGGAAGATGTGAGATGCCTGTGTATCCAGTAACTATACTTGTGTTTCGTACTTCAACTTAAGCCTCATTGGTTTGTGAGGACTGAGGCAGTCTGTTTTCTCCTCTCCTCTTCCCTCTGATTGACTGACACACAGTTCTCTACAGAAGGACATGGTGAGGTGACATAGACACCCTGACCACCAGCAGGGCCTCTTGCTCAACTACAGAAA
>NW_007750158.1:5205-7232 GCF_000696425.1 Galeopterus variegatus | reverse complement strand
TTTTATATAATAGATATATACATTATATTATATTATATCTGTTATATACAATGAGCATATTATATATAACATAATATAATGTATATATTATATATAAAATGTAGATATATATATATAGAGAGAGAAAGAGATAAACCTTAAACAACAACAAAAAAATAGGCTCTGAAGTTTTTTTTTTTTTTTTAAATGTAAAAGAGTTGGGTAACATTTTTATTAGCCTTGGATAGCTTGGTGGTTTTGTGACACAATGAGGGTACTACTAAAATAGATCAAATGTAAGAAATTGAAACAGATGTGCTACCATACTTAAATAGGACACTGCTCTAGCAACTTACTGGGTTCATTCGGAGGGAAAAAACCCACAGCAGGGCATTGGAAAATAGCAAAGTGCTACATTTTTGCTGACTGAGATATGTAGTTTGTGTGACCTTTTACTGCTAGGTCCAGTTTCTAGAAGGATAAAATTAGGTTTAAAAAGACCATTTTCAATTTCTCTCTCTGGTCATTTTTTTTTTTTTTCTATCATTTTAGGAGCACCGACCAGTCTGAAAGCCTGTCATTTTTTGAGTGGGTAGAGGGTTTATGTGGGGGTTGCATTCAGAATGGCTTTTCAGAATGCCTTTGCCATGTGGGACACATCGTTTATTTCTACTATTTCCCTGATTTAAAGGCGACCTTACGCACTTGCAAGCTTCCAGAGCACCACTGCGAATTCAAAGTTCTAAACTGTCCCTGACCTAATTAACTTGAGACTGTTTACCTGTTGATTTTCTGTAAATATATTTATCAAAGTTTACCACAAGTGTGCAGGGTCCATTTTAATGTATGCTGATAATGAGTTTTAAGAGCAACCCAGAAAAATGTCAATGATTACTTCCAGAGAGGACAATCAGAGAGCCACCCTTGCACAAGGCTGCCAATTTTTCATGACGCCTTGTTGATTTCAATACCGTGGACAACTCGAGATATTAGAAAAGCTAATTAACCTCTGTGTAACTCAATTTGCCAATCAGGGAGAGCTGCGAAATTGGATCATTCTTTAAACTGGGCTTCCCCAGCTCACAGCGACAGGTGATTGCTAACATTGGAAAATAAATCTCGAGAGGGGCTGCAACGCCAGGCAAAGAAAACGTGGTCAAGAAGACACAGCGTGTCTGGGCCAGGTGAGTAACAGCTGAATTCTGTGCTTTCCAAACCTCTGTCCCTTTGTTCCTTGCTCCTGGTGGGCTGTTTATAAGCCAGCACTTTTAAGAGCCCTGGAAAGAGATGGAAGGAAGAGACGGAGCTAACATTTGACAGAAGCTGGATTATGAAAAAAGATGTTAACCTTTGGTGCAGCAATATGGTGTGAGATAGAAACAGACAGAAGCCAGAAGAAACTGAATGGGCATTGTAATTTGACCTTTCGTAGCTCTGAGCAAAGAGCAAGTTACTAAACAGATCTAAGCTCATTTTCCATGTTGGTAGAACAGGGATGTTTGCCTTATAGCATTTGGGGGAAGGCATAGGATAGGTGTGCAGTGATTACCAGTTGTAGATAACTAGGACAAGTTTAGCTCTGTAGGTAAAATTTTGCAATGGGTATGCAGGCAGCAGATAGGACAAGAAAAAATTGCAGCTGAAACCAGCAAGAACACACAGCATAAAGCTTGACCCGAGGTGTCATACTGTACTGTAGACCAGCATGGGTTTCTCCTGGAAGCTTGCTAAAAATGCAAATTCTCACCTCCCCCCATGCCAGAACTCCTGATTCAGGAATTGTGTATTGGGCTGGGCAATCAGTATGTTAATAAATCTCCAAGGAATTCTGATGCACATTCTGCTGTGTGAACTATTGCTTTAGATGGAGGACTTTTGGTCAAGGTAAAAATCAGCAAGAAGAAAGCACAGCCCCAGCCTTGGAGAACCTCGAGAACTAGGTAGGTTTGCAAGAAAAGAGTTTAGACATGGGGATTAAGACAGGGGTTTAGGCATTCACCTGGTGTATGAGATGGTGGGGGGCAGGGCAGGGATTTGGGCTACCAGGA
>NW_007750158.1:2654-3365 GCF_000696425.1 Galeopterus variegatus | reverse complement strand
CTTTGAGTTATTCTGGGTGGACCTCACCAATTCAGTGAGCTTTTTAAGAGAAGGTCTAGAAACAAGAACTTTGAAACAGCAGAGCCTCTCTTGCTGGCCTCTTCAGCCATCAGGAAATGAATTCAACCAACGACTGAGAATTTAGAGAGTATCTGAGTTCCAGATGAGAACACACCCCCTGTTGACACTAGGACTGTAGACTTGTAAAACCAGCAAAAGACCCACTGAAGCCAAGTCTGGACTCCTGACCCATGGAAAGTGTGAGATAATAAATATAAGTTGTTTCAGGGCTCTAAGGTTGTAGTGATTTGTTATAAGACATTAGAAAACAAACACAGTTTGCTCGTGGTCACCTGCTGGGAAAAGGGGCAATTTAGAGAATTTAGAAGCAGCATACAGAATATATCATTTGTGGAGTCTCGAGAAACAAAGTATGATTTCACAGAATGCCACAACTAACAAATAATGTGTTTTGTATTCTGTTGTTTATCTGGTAATACCCATCATTATTAATGGACAAATATGCAAAGGCTGCACACGAGGGACAGTTCCACTAACAATACAAGAAGATTCTGGGGCTGGCTGGTTTGCTCACTGGTTAGAGCATGGTGCTGATAACACCAAGGTCCAGGGTTTGGTCCCTGTACAAACCAGCCACAAAAAAAAAAAAAAAAAAAAAAAAAAAAAAAAAAAAAAAAAAAAAAAAAAAAA
>NW_007750158.1:0-616 GCF_000696425.1 Galeopterus variegatus | reverse complement strand
CAGACCATTGTCTTCTATTCCGGTCCCATTCAGTATTTCAAAGAGAATCATTTATCAGCCATTGTCTGGCCTGTGGCCACATAGACTATGTCCTGGGCCATTGTATGTTCTCCAAGACAATTCCATCCCCTTAAAAATTATTTACTCTTATACCTCCTTGCTTCTTTCCCATGAAGAGGAACATGCTATGCATGTTAAAGTAATATTTGTTCTGCTTCTTGTTTGTAGTAATCTGAATTTGTCAGTGATTTTTAGTGAACCTTCAGAGGTAAACAGGAAAGTTTCCCTTGGTCCTTACAGCATTAAGCTGATTTCCAGAACACACAGTGTGGGAGAATTCTTTAACCTATGCTGTTTTTCAGGATCACAGCGTTTGGGCACAGTTTAACATTGTCAGCACAAACTCTAATACACTGTGGACTAGAATGCAAAAGATAAGGGTGACTTCCTGAAAAGTCAGGTGTTAGATGTCTCAGGGCACTCTCTAAGGAATGGATCGGAAGGAAAAGGCGGACTCATGTATCAATCCATTTCTCCCCGCTGGAGTCAGATGTACACTTCAAATCTCTTCCTGTCCATGACAGAGCTCTGGAAAGTTTCCTGAGGTCTCCATGAA
>NW_007750157.1:15043-15387 GCF_000696425.1 Galeopterus variegatus | reverse complement strand
AGAAATAGGAGGAAAATTCTCAGAAACCTATAAAAAACATCATTCTTAATGGTGAAACATTAGCTGCATAATGTTCAGAACAGGAAGAAATTACCCAACACCACCACAACCATCAGTAAGCTAGGGTTCTCAATAACCCAATAAAACAAGAAAATAAATGTGAGAAAGAAGAAAAGGACAAAACTACCATTATTTTCAGATAATGTGATTACCTGTTTTTTAAACAATCTAAGAAATCCAACTAATGACGATTAGAGCTAAAAGGAAAGTTCGGTGGAACAGTTGAACTCAAGACGAACATATAAAACTCAATGGCTTTCTCATGTACTAGGAAAAACCAAATA
>NW_007750157.1:12596-12992 GCF_000696425.1 Galeopterus variegatus | reverse complement strand
AAATTATTATTTTTTCTGTTGTCTTCTCTCTGTTTTCTTTGTTTTACTGGCTTTATGCCACTGCCTTTGACCAAAGTCTCTATCATTCATATATAGTTCCCACTTTAGTCTGTAGAAATACTTGTCTTTTTTTTTTCCCTCACCTTCCCCCCACCAAGTCTTCGTATTGAACATTTTTCACTGTTTTGGAAAGGGTCTGAAATTTCCAGAACTCCACAGCTTTGCACCAGATAAGCCTGGAGGAATACTAATGATGGATCTAAAAGAAGAAAAACCGAGGGCACTGGAGTTATGAATCAGCCAAGGGTTTGATTTGGCTTCATTTAATCCACACAGCATCAGCACTTTCATAGACAACGGTAGGACTGGATGAGCTGCTGATGTTAGAAAACTTAT
>NW_007750157.1:9904-10370 GCF_000696425.1 Galeopterus variegatus | reverse complement strand
AATTTCTACTTCCCTATCTAGGGCATAAGCATCTAACTTCCAATCATTCATCCAGAAATGCACTTCTTAATACATAGGAGCATAAATACCATTCAGGCAGTCTCTGCATTAGGGAGCTCTTTCAGAAAAAGGAGATCCACCTTGCCTGTAGCTCTGTATTTTTCATTTAACAATGGATAAAGCAGCTCTTTCAGAAATTTTTGCANAATTTAAATTTAATAACACCCTTGCCTAACTGGTTTTAAAAATGTAATTGTTTTTAGCATAAAAATCCCTCACCTGAAGCATTGCACTATGGCAATTCCATCATCCATCTTTCTGCAAGTGTTTATTGAGTGCCTGTTCATTCGTGGCATGTCGGCTTTGTAAGGCAGGTAGAAATTGAACAGTCGACCTTAGTTTAACTAATAACTAAGCAAGGGAACTCAGGAAAACATAGCAACTGAGTAAATGGAAGCTGGGTAAA
>NW_007750157.1:7518-7816 GCF_000696425.1 Galeopterus variegatus | reverse complement strand
AAAAAATCCACATATTAGTGGACACATGCAGTTTAAACCCATGTTGTTCAAGGGTCAACTGTATATATATTTACATATAATATATAAATTTTGATATATATGATTTCAGGTTTAATTTTGTAAATGTAAATTTTAATAAAATGGGATCTTATGTATGTATATTAAAGTATCAGGTAGTAATTTCCTTTTAAATAAATGTCATTGCTTTTATTGTCTATATATTATTCCATTATAAGAATGATCCTAAACTAATTTAACCAATTCTCTGTTGATGGATATGTAGGATGTTTATTTTTTT
>NW_007750157.1:5119-5377 GCF_000696425.1 Galeopterus variegatus | reverse complement strand
ATGTTTTCCTCTGCCTGGAAGGTGCTCCATCCTCACATCCTGAAATCCAATTTCTACTTCCCTATCCACTGCATATCCCCTTCCTTTGAGAGCCTTTCTGTGTACTCAGGAGTTAGATATTTCTTCAGTCTCTTAGACCTGAACTATTTCTCATGGTACCAAATCATGCTGTCATAGGTGTTTAATGTTTACAAACCAGTCTGATCATCCCAACACATATAACCTTTTGAGGAGAGAGGCTGTGCCCTCTTCATGTTT
>NW_007750157.1:0-231 GCF_000696425.1 Galeopterus variegatus | reverse complement strand
CATGGCCATGTTAATTTCTCTCATTGAAAGTTGAATGTGAATGGGCTCTTTATTTGGAAAACAACAACAACAACAACAACAACTAAATATTGCAACTGGAATTCTCAATTTGTATGGAGTGTTCCCCCATTCTTTTTCTTAATAGGAGCCCACCTTGGATACAAAGAAGGGATAGAAGGTTGGAGCTAGAAAGTTATGCCCCTCCTCATGGAGCAGAACTGTGAACTGAAG
>NW_007750156.1:2344-10268 GCF_000696425.1 Galeopterus variegatus | reverse complement strand
TCTCATTCAGTTTTAATAGTTTCAAAGAGCTGGTAACACCAAGGTAAGGGTTCAGATCCCTGTACCGGCCAGCCACCTGAAAAAAAAAATCGTCAAAGAAGAATTAAGAGGCACTTCAAGTAAGAAGGATGATCATGATAATGAAAGCTGCCAGCATGTGCTGAGCACCTACTGTGTGCCCGGCCTGGTTCCTCAGCAATCATCCTCATTAACAATGGTACCTCTGAGGTAGGAACTGGTATTACTCCCACTTTGCAAAGTAGTAAACTGATTCTCAGAGTGGTTAAGTAACTTGCTCAAGGCTGGCAGAGCTGGGATCTGAACCAAACCAGTCGGGCTCTAGACTCTGGATTCTTACTGGGCTGAACTTGCTTTATTTAAGGAATGATCACTGTCTTGATGTTTATGGACACCATCAAATATATGCATCCAGCTGGGCTATACTAATAAACTGTGGCTCCATTTCTTCTTATATTTTTACATATCTCATTTTGCTTAGGCTGATTGTAAAGCAGTAAAACCTTCTAATAAAAAAGTAAAGAAAAGAAAATTACTTATAATCCTATCCCCTCTCTCTAACCACTTGTACCATTTGGGGGCATTTTCTTCCTGTCTCCTTAGGAGCTTATTTTTATATAGCCACAGTCCTATTTCCTGTGTACCTATAAAGGGTACATTAAACACCCCAAAGTTTGTCAAAAGCCTTCTTCATGGTGCTGCACACCATGGCCAGGTTACTTTTCCTGCAGTTGGACATTGAGGATGTTTTTGGTTTTTCAACATGGAATCGCACTATAACGTCTTCCCGCATCTTGGATTCTTTCCCTAGGAGGCTGGCATTCCTTTCCTCTTCCCAGGCACTATCTTAAAGGCCAAGGGTGGAGATGGGAGGAGCTGAGAGGTGGGGACTGAATGCCCTCTGCTGGACAGAGCCAAGGTGCTACATGGAAAGCAACAGGACCTTAAAACATTTATTTGTTTTCTAATACATAATAAATAAATGTCCTTTTGTCATAAAAGATTCATGCAAATCAGAAATATAGAATAAAAAGCAGATGCCCCCCTTCATAGGTCTCCCAGACCCAGTCCCTTTTGCCTAGACTGTTTCCTGTGACTTTATATGTTAGTTGAACCATATGGAATTGCTGGTATTTGAGCGATTTTGATCTTCGAAAGTGGCAGTTGCATATGGTTCAATCTGGGTACATAGTGTATGTCTGGTTTGAACAGAAATGCTATTATACTCTATGTATTATTCTGAGATGTTTTTCATAACGGTACACACAGGTCTACCTTTTCATTTTTCATGACTACATGGTATGAAGTCTGCTAAATTATTTTGTAGCCCCAGTTGAAAGACATTAAGATTGTTTCCTGTTTTGTTTTGTTTTTTGCTTTACCAAGTGCTGCAGTGAACATTCCCATACATTTTCTTTGTGCCCATGTCTGAACTTTTCTGTAAGGCGAACTGATGGAAATGATGAGTTATGGCTGTAGCCAAATTGCTGTCCAAACTGACTTGCTGGTTGACATCCCACCTGTACCGTCTTTCTCTCAGCCTTGCTGAAACTGGATGTAATGAATCTTTAATCTTTGTTTGAAATATAGTCCTTGTGTCAGGGGACCTTTGAGCATGTTGGATGTGGGTGCCTTCCCAGGGCTTGGTCCCTGGGGAGCCGGACTCATCTCCCCTCTTCCCTGGCATACCTCTGCTGCAGTGTTGGGGGCCTCCCAGTACTGTGCACGGATGGGCGCCCAAAAGGGCCTGGTTCTGCTCTAGCACTTGGCCTGGCACCACCCCAGGCCTGGCTGTCTGTCTGCACTTGTGTGCAGTTGGACAGAGGGTTTTCTTTGTTTGCAGATGCTGGGGCTTCTGGGAAGTTCTTCCCTCTCTTGGGGCCAGGCTGGACTTTGCCCAGACAGGAGCCCACCCTTGGCTCTCGGCTAAAGATCAGCTTCAGCAATACCTTTTTTGGTGACTGGCCGGTATGGGGATCTGAAACCTTGACCTTGGTGTTATCAGCACCATGCACCAACCAATTGAGCTCACTGGCCAGCCCCAGCAATGCCTTTGACCTTGCTGTGCAGCGAATGGCCTAACTCCAGGGCACCTCATCTGTCCGAGGCCTGCTGCCTCTGCTTCCCCACTGCCTTACCATTTCAGGGTCTCTTGTTCAGCCTGCCGGAGGGCCTCTGTAAAATATAAATGCATCTGGCTCTCCCTGTCTCTGCAGCCTCCAGCACCCCAGGCCACAGTCCAGAGCCTGGAGGTCAAGACCTCCACTTTTACCATCTCGTTCTGTGCACACATGCATGTTTCTTTCCCAGTTCATTCTTGTTTGTGTTTTTTTTTTCCTTAAGCATATTAGCCAAAGGCTTATATATTTTATTAAGCAATGAGAATTTTTTGTTTTGTGTTCTCTTCTATTAATTTCTACTTTTATCTTTTTAAATTGTTTCCTTCTACTTCATTCAAGTCCTTTTATTCCTTTTCTATATTTTCAAATGAAAATCTTAGTTTATTTCCATTCTGTATTATCTTCTAATTTATGCATTTCAAAAGGCTAGATGTTAACTTTATTCATATAAGGGGTGTTTTCATGATGTTTTCACTTCTAAATAGGTAGTAATTTTCAGCTTTTTCTGCACCAATGAGTGTCCTTCAAACTGGCCCCTCATTTTTTTTGACATATCCCCCATTATCTTGGAGCATTTCCTTAGTTTCTGGTATAAAAAATAGTTTCAGGCTCATCTTGTTCTGTCCTTGTATCAGCCCTATAATCTTCCATATATCCATATGTATATAAATATATGAGAGGGGACTTATTAGGGAAATTGACACACCCAGTTGTGAAGGCTGAATCGTCTCACGATAGGCTGTCTGCAAACTGGATGCCGGTAGCATGGCTCAGTCTAAATCTGGAAGCCTCAGAACCAGGGAAGCCGATGGTGTGATTCTCAATCTGAGTTGAAAGGCCTGAGAGCCAGAGGTGCTGCTGGTGTAAGTCCTGGAAACCAAAGGCTGAAGAGTCTCAAGTTCTGATGTCCACACACAGGAGAGAAGAGTGTATTCCAGCTCCAGTGGACAGATAAGAGAGATTCAGCTTTTCCTCCATTTTTATTCTCTCCAGGACCCCAGCCAATTGTATGGTGGCTGCCCATACTGAGGGTGGATTTTTTCCACCTAGTCCGTTTAAGCCTACATGTTACTCTCTTCTGGGAACACCCTTACAGACACACCCAAAAAGATTGCTTTACCAGGTTTCTAGGTATCCCTTAATCTAATCAAGTTGACATCTAAAATTAACCATCACCCCTTCCTAATGGCTTTTTAATGAAGGATGGAAGGTAGGAAGGCAATAAAAAACTTTTAAAGAAGAGAAGGGTTCATTTACGTTTAATGTAATTATTGATATAATTGAATTTACATATCAATTTTGCTTTTTTTTATCTTTTGTTCCATCTGTTCTTTTTTCCTTCCTTCCTTCTTTCCTACCTTCTTTTGGATTAACTGAGCAATGTTTAGTATCCCATTTTATCCCTATTGGCTTTTTAAGCTAGACCTCTTTATATTGATTTTTAAATTGAAATCCTTAACTTGAAAAGTCTAGTTTGCACTAATATTATATAGGCTTACCTTGGAGATACTGCAAGTTCAGTTCCAGACTACTGCCATAAAGTGAATATTGCAATAAAGCTAGGCATAGGGATTTTTTGGTTTCCTAGTGCGTACAAAAATTATGTTAACACTATACTGTAGTCTATTAAGTGTGCAGTAGCATTATGTCTGAAAACAATGTACATACCTAAATTAAAAATACCTTATTGCTAAAAAATGCTAAGGATCATCTGTACCTTCAGTGAGTCATAATCTTTTTGCTGGTGGAGGATCTTGCCTCAATGTTGATGGCTACTGACTGGTCAGGGTGGTGGTGGTTGAAGGTTGAGTGACTGTGGCAATTTCTTAAAATAAGACAACAATGAAGTTTGCAGCATCAATTAACTCTTCCTTTCATGAGAGATTTCTCTGTAGCACGTGATGCTGTTTGCATTTTACCCACAGTAGAACTTCCTTCAAAATTGGAGTTAATGCTCTCAAAACCTGCCATTGCTTTATCAACTAAGTTTATGTAATATTCTAAATCCTTTGTTGTCATTTCAACAGTGTTCACAGTATCTTCACCAGAAGATTCCATCTTAAGAAACCACTTTCTTTGCTCATTTATGAGAAACAACTTCTCATTTGTTCAAGTTTTATCATAAGATTATAATAACTCAGTCACATCTTTTGGCTTTACTTCTAATTCTAGTTCTCTTGCTATTTCCACCACATCTGCAGTTATTTCCTTGACTGAAGTCTTGAACCCCTCAAAGTCATCCATGAGGGTTGGAATCAACTTCTTCTAAACTCCTGTTAATGCTGATATTTTGACCTCCTCCCATGAATCACGAATGTTCTTAGTGGCATCTAGAATGGTGAATCCTTTCCAGAAGGTTTTCAATTTACTTTGACTAGATCCATCAGAGGAATAATTTTCTATGGCAGCTATAGCCTTACAAAATGTATTTCTTAAGTAATGACTTGAAAGTTGAAATGACTCCTTGATCCATGGGCTGGATGTCGCCTTAGCAGGCATGAAAATAACATTAATCTCTGTGTACATCTCCATCAGAGCTCTTGGGTGACCAGGTGCATTGTCAATGTGCAGTAACATTTTGAAAGGAATTTTTTTTTTCTGAGTAGTGGGTCTCAACAGTGGGCTTAAACTATGCTGTAAACAGATGTGCTGTTATATGGGCTTTGTTATTCCACTTATAGAGCACAGGCAGAGTAGATTTAGCATAATTCTTAAGGGCCCTAGGATTTTCAGAATGATAGATGAGTGCTGGCTTTAACTTAAAGACACCAGCTGCGTTAGTCCCTTACAAGAGAGTCAGCCTGTCCTTTGAAGCTTTGAAGCCAGGCATTGACTTCTCTCTGGCTATGAAAGTCCTAGATGGCATCTTCTTCCAATATAAAACTGTTTCATTTACACTGAGAATCTGTTGTTTAGTGTAGCCACCTTCATCAGTGGTCTTAGCTAGATCTGCTAGATAACCTGCTGCAGGTTCTGCACCAGCACTTGCTGCTTCACTGTGCACTTCCATGTTACGGAGACGGCTTCTTTCCTTAAACCTCATTCACCAACCTCTGCTAGCTTCAGACTTTTCTTCTGCAGCCTTCAGAGAATTGAAGAGAGTTAGGACCTTGCTCTGGACTAGGCTTTGGCTTAAGGGAATGTTGTGACTAGTTTGATCTTCTATCCAAACCACTAAAACTTTCTTCATATCAGCAATAAGGCTGTTTTGCTTTCTTTCTTTTTTTTTTTTTTCCTTTTTGTCTTTTTCCGTGTCCGGCAACGGATCG
Source organism: Galeopterus variegatus (assembly GCF_000696425.1). Taxonomy (NCBI): domain Eukaryota; kingdom Metazoa; phylum Chordata; class Mammalia; order Dermoptera; family Cynocephalidae; genus Galeopterus; species Galeopterus variegatus. The sequence continues at coordinate 4,861 of NW_007750156.1, read as the reverse complement.
CAAACCTCAGTGTCGCCCCCGTACCGGACTAGCACCGGCAACGGGATCACAACCCTCGGTGTTGCTCCCACACCTCGCTCAGCCAGTGAGCGGGAACCGGTCTGTATGTGGGATCCGAACCCTCGGCGGGAGCGCCACCGCGCTTCCCAAGCGGCGCACTGTAGCAGTGCGCCACCGGGCCGGCCCCTGTTTTGCTTTCTTATCATCTGTATGTTCACTGGAATAGCACTTTTAATTTCAAGAACTTTTCCTTTGCATTCACAACTTTGCTGTTTGGCACAAGAGGCCTAGCTTTTGGACTGTCTCGGCTTTTGACATGCCTTCCTCACTAAGATAAATTCATTTCTAGCTTTTGATTTAAAGTAAGACATGTGACTCATCTTTTTACTTGGACACTTAAAGGCCATGGTAGGGTAATTAATTGGTCTAATTTCAATGTTGTGTGTCTCAGGGAATAGGGAGGCATGAGGAGAGGGAGAGAGACAGGAATGGCCAGTCAGTGGAGCAGTCAGACACACATAACATTTATCGATTAGGTTTGCTATCTTGTGTGGGCATGGTTCATGGTGCCCCCAAACAATTAACAATAATTGCATCAAAGATCATTGATCACAGATCATCATAACAGATATAAAAGTAATGAAAAAGTTTGAAATATTGTGAGAATTACCAAAATGTGACACAGAGACATGAAGCAAGCACATACTGTTGGAAAAGTGGCACTGATTGACGTGCTTGACACAGGGTTGCCACAAACCTTCAATTTGTAAAAAACACAATGTCTGCAAAGCACAGTAAAGCAAAACGGAAAAAAAAATATGCCTGTGCTTTTGAATTTATTATGAGCACACTTGCACTACAAGACAGGCTAAGGAAGCTTTTCAAGGTAAAAGGAAAATTATATCGATGTAAATTAGATCTTCAGGAAGGAATGTAGAACATCTGCTGGCAGTGGATTCCTCCATTTTTATCTGCCCGAAAATCTATTTGTTCTGCTTCACATTAAAAGGATGTTTTTGGTTTACACTTTTTACTTTCAGCACTTTAAAAATGTCATCCTGTTGTCTTCTGGCCTTCTAATGTTTCATATGAGAAATTAGCTATCGTTCTTAGTGTTGTTCCCCTGAATGTTTTTTCCCCCCCTCTGGCTGATTTAAAAGTTTTCCATTTATCTTTGACTTTCAGCAGCTTGATTATGATGTGCCAAGGTATGGTATTTGTATTTATCCTCCTTGTGATTCACTGAACTTTTTGGATCTGTGGGTTAATGTTTTTCATCAGTATTGGAAAATTCTTTTTTTTTTTTTTGTCTCTTGTCTTTTTCCGTGTCCGGCAACGAATCGCAACCCTCCGTGTTGCCCCCGTACCGGACCGGGGACCGGCAATGGGATCGCAAGCCTCGGCGTTGCTCCCACGCCTCGCTCAACCAGCGAGCGGGAACCGGTCTGTACGTGGGAGCCGACCCCTCGGGCGGGAGCGCCGCCGCGCTTCCCAAGCGGCGCACTATCCAGTGCGCCACCGGGCCGGCCCCCGTATTGGAAAATTCTTTTTTTTTTTTTTGTCTCTTGTCTTTTTCCGGGTCCGGCAACGAATCGCAACCCTCCGTGTTGCCCCCGTACCGGACCGGGGACCGGCAATGGGATCGCAAGCCTCGGCGTTGCTCCCACGCCTCGCTCAACCAGCGAGCGGGAACCGGTCTGTACGTGGGAGCCGACCCCTCGGGCGGGAGCGCCGCCGCGCTTCCCAAGCGGCGCACTATCCAGTGCGCCACCGGGCCGGCCCCAGTATTGGAAAATTCTTAGCCATTATTTCTTCAAGTATTTCTTTTCCCCCATTCCATCTTTTCTTTCCTCTGGACTTCAGTTACACATTTGCTATTGTCCTGTAGGTCTTTGACACTCTGTTCTCTTTGTTTTCTTTTCTTTTTTCATTTTTTTCTCTCCCTACTTCAGTTTGGATAATTTCTAGCAACTGTTTCCTATTTACTCTTGAATTGTATCCAGTCTGCTGTTAAGCCCATCTAACAAATTCATTTTGGATATTGTATTTTTTCCAGTTCTAGAATTTCCATTTCATTATTTTATAGTTTCTATTTTTCTGCTGAAATTTTCTGTATTTTAACCATTTTGTTTATCTTTTTGTCTGACTTCATATTATATTTATAATTATTACAAAGCTCCTATCTGTTAATTCATCTGAGAGTCTGCTTTCATTGACTATTTTAGCTTCCATTACCTGCTTCTTAATATGTCATTTAATTTTGATCAAATGCTGTACATTGTGTTTAAAAGTACAATGTTGATTAACTTAAAAGTAACTAATTAAAAATTTAAAAAAAACCTTTCTACTTTGAGATAAGTGTAGATTCACATGCAGTTGTTAAGCAAGTAGCTAATGTTAGCTGGCAGAAAAGTCTTGCCTTTCTATCAGGAAGCTAGAGTGACATAGTGGTCTTTTTTATCTAATCAGAAGTTGGGTTGGTACTTGGCTGCCACTTTAGTTGGTTTTTTTTTTTTT
>NW_007750156.1:0-1624 GCF_000696425.1 Galeopterus variegatus | reverse complement strand
TGGGATCCGAACCCGTGGCCTTGGTGTTATCAGCACCGCACTCTCCTGAATGAGCCACAGGACAGCCCACAGTTTTAATTCACCAGCGGCTACAATGTCTTGAGGTTCGGATCAGGCCCCTCCCTCCTGCAAGTCTTTGAGATCTAATCACTGTGAAATTCCAGAGCTTCCTCTCTGTTTTTCAGCCCTGTCCCTAGCTTTCACGTCACTGCTTCCACAGTAGAAGTCCATTGGAGAGTAGGGAGGACTAGCTCTGTATTTAAAGATCCTTCAGATCCCAGTGCACCACAACAGCTCAAATGCAATTGTTAAATGTTTGACAGGTTTCCCTTTATCCTAGCAAAGTTTATCTGCTTAGAAAGGCTTACTCCACCTTTCTCATACTACAGGAAGAAATCAGCACTTAAGGGCTCATCTCATTCTGGAATTCAGTTGATTTAGATGTCTTGCATTTATAATTTTTGAGAGCTTTAAATAAAAATGTGATTTGTTGTTGTTTATTCCACATTCTCTTGTTGTTACAGCACAAGTGCTGTTTTCTCTTGACCATCACTGTCTTAACCAGAACCCAAACTATATGTCTTTTATTAGACTAAGGTGTGTTATTTTTTATTGTGAAAAATATCATGTATACAGTAGGGTTTATGCATCTTACAGCTAATTATAAAGCCTATTAATAAATTAAACACCTGACTATCAGCATTCTGGTTAAGAAGTAGAACATTTCCAGAACCTCAGAACCTTCCTGTGTGCTCTCTTCAATTGCACCTTCATCTTCCCCTCACTTCCATAAGATGATCACTTCTGTGTGGATTTTTGTATTATCATTCTCCTGGGGTTCTTTATGAATGCCAGCTATGAACACAGTCCTAAACTTACATTGTTTTGTTTTGCCTTTTTCTGAACTTCATAATATATGGAATTATATGTATTGTGACCTGCTCCTTTAAATCAGTGTCATGAATTCATCCATCTTAATTTGTATAGCAATTAGTTGTTAATTTTCATTGCAGTATAGTATTCCATCACATAATTATACCACAGATTAGTTATCCATTTGCTGTGGTCTGAATGTGTCCCCTAAAATTCATCTGTTGGAAATTCATGCAATTTCCAATGCAACAGGGTTGGGAGGTGGGGCCTAATAGGAGGCAGAGCCCTCATGAATGTATTAATGCCACTGTCAAAAGAGCTTTCAGGAGTGAGGTTTGCCCTTTTCTGCTCTTCTGCCATGTAATGACAGAGCATTCCAGGTGCCATCTTGGAAGCAGAGACATTGAGTCCTAACCCGCTGGTGACTTGATCTTGGACTTCCCCACCTCCAGTCTGTGAGAGATAAATTTCTGTTTTTTATAAATTATGCAGTCTGTGGTATTGTGTTATAGCAGCACAAAACAGACTAGAACACCATTCTTCTGTGCAATATAGTTGGGTCTTTCCAGTTCAGTATTATGAACAATGCTGCAATGAATAATCTTGTAAATGTCCTTGGCTGATTTTTCTTTTTTCCATTTTTTTCCTCGTAAGCAGGCATTGCTAGTAAATGGACAACCTGAGTACATATTCTATTTCTATAACTTGTTATGTTTGGCTAGCATTACAAATATATATATATATATATATA
>NW_007750155.1:9505-10271 GCF_000696425.1 Galeopterus variegatus | reverse complement strand
TTAGTATGCTGTGAATTAGTAAAATGTGTGTTATATTAAGTTAAGGTATTTGAGACAACTTAGAATACACGATTTAAAGAAAGCAAGGAGTATGCATTTCTCTGTGTATGTAAATGCATATTTATTCACAGCGTATACTTATTTACTTAAACAGTTTATTTATCAGCTTTCCCAGGGCTTCTTTCACATCCTGGTTCCTTAGGCTATAAATCAGAGGGTTCAACATGGGAATCACAAGTGTGTAAAACAATTAGGTCACTTTGTCCTGATCTAGAGAGCAGAATGAACTTGGCCGGAAATACATGAAGAGCACAGTTCCCTGGAATATTGCAACTGCAGTTAAGTGGGAGGTGCAGGTGGAGAAAGCTTTGAACCTTCCCTCAGCAGAGTGGATCTTTAAGACTGATCGGATGATATAACAATAGAAGACAAGAACTCCTGAAATGGTACTCAGTTCAATGAACCCCAAAATGGTGAATATCACCAGCTCATTGGCCTGTGTGTCTGAGCAAGATAGCAATAGGAGAGGAGGAATGTCACAGAAGAAATGATTAATCTCATTAGATCCACAGAAACATAAGTGGAATGTCAAGGTCGTAGGTATTAAAGCATCTGTCATTCCTACCAGATAAACTGCAGCCAAGAGTAGGAAACACACTCTGTTCGACATATTGACTGTATAAAGCAAAGGGTTGCTAATGGCCGTGTACCGATCGAAGGCCATCACTGCCAGCAGCAGACACTCAGAATCTGCAAAGGTACAGAA
>NW_007750155.1:2162-4505 GCF_000696425.1 Galeopterus variegatus | reverse complement strand
CACCTGGGTGGGAGGGGGGAGAGGGAGGAGGGAGGGAGATTTCAGTGATGGGACACAATAACTAACTACATTGTATATTGACAAAATAAAAATTATTTTAAAAAAAGAAAGAAAATTATTCATTTAGAAATTCCTCAATTCTTGATTCCTCATTTTGCCAAAAAGTAAGAATATATTCCTCTATATCCTTGAAATTTAGCCATTCAGAAACCTACCTGAGACGTGCAAATCTTTCTGTCCTTATCTCTGTACCTGAGCAATAGATCACATTTTATTTTTACCTACTGACTGTTGGGACTTAAATCTCTTAAGCTTCTACCTTCACTTTACTGTGTTATCCAAACATAATTAATTAGATTCCTGTTGTGTATTTTCCCCTGGGAATGCTGCAACAACTTTAGCAAAGGCTGAAGTGTGTGTGTGTGTCTGGTAAGGGGATCGTAACCCTTGGCTTGGTGTCTCCTGCACCGCCCTCGGGGGCGCACCGAGCGCCGCACTCTCCCAAGTGAGCCAAGGGGTAAGCCCCGCCTTTTTTTGTGACCAGTAAGGGGATCGTAACCCACACCGCGCTCAGCCAGTGAGATCACGTGCCACCCCTACATAGGATCCGAACGGTGGCAGTGGCGCATCCAGCACCGCTGCGCTCCCAGTGCCGCACTCTCCCCAGTAAGCCAAGGGGTAGGCCCCCCCTTTTTTTTGTGACCGGTAAGGGGATCATAACCCTTGGCTTGGTGTCGCCGGCACTGTGCTCGGCGGCGCACCCAGCACCGCTGTCCTCACAGCGCTGCACTCTCCCAAGAGTGCCAAGGGGTCGCCCCCCCTCCCCTTTTTTTTTGTGACCGGTAAGGGGATCGTAACCCTTGGCTTGGTGTCGCCTGCACAGTGAGAGCACCAGCCATCCTATATAGGATCTGATGTATTGATGATGGGATTTTTTTTTTCTACTAATGTAGCTCATGTATACAAGGATGATGCACCACCGCTGGCCCCTCTCTCTGCTCCGCAGCTGCTTTCAGAGCGGGTGTCATGGCGGCTGGCGTCAAGTTGGCAGGAATTGCCCACCGGACTGGGGAACGTCACTATAGCAGAGGAAGCAGCTACCCAGTCCGGATGGTGGGAAGTCGTGGCAGTGAGTAGATGCCCCGCGTGGGTGACGGTGTCATTAGAGCTGGGCCCCTGGTAAAGTTCCAGGCCAGGCCTCAGCATTTCCAGGCAGTACCCGGCCATTGGGGGCAGCCCCCACCCCCCCGCGAAGCCGGCGTTGCCAGGGAAGCCAGCGTTGCCAGGGACCCCCGCGTGTGCCGTGGAATTCTGAGCGTTTGGATGGGGACTAGTCCCGTGAGGCCGACGTTCGAGGACATTTGGCGGGGTTGTCCGACGGCGCTGGACGCTTCCTTCAGAGCTGACAGGGTCGTTCTGTAAACCCGCAGCGATGTCGGACTGGCTTGGGGGCCTCGGCGCCGGCTTGGGCCAGTCTCTGGGTCGAGTGTGGGGTGGCCTGGCTTCCCTCACTGGCCAGATTTCAAATCTGACGAAGAACATGCTGAGGCAGGCCACGGAGGAAGTGGAAGGTAAGAGCTGGAGCCAGGGGAGGGAGGGCGTGCACAGCTTTGCAGGCCTAGGGAATGAATCGAGAGTTCACTGCACGCGTCTGCTTATGTGGATCAAGCCCCGTGTGCTAACCCATGGACCTTCAGTGCCCGAACTGCATGGTAACCAGGCTTTGTAATCTTCAGTTCCTCAAAGCTGCAAACCAAGCTGCTGAGGCTGAGTGTGGGCCACCTCACTATCTAAGAGCAAACAAGCTCCCGGTCGTGTCCTTTGTGCCCCGCAGTCATTCTCTATGGCCAACAGTGAGAGGTGGGCACTTGCACATGTTGAGAGGGAAGAGATTAAACATCCAGATCCCCTGTGGTCAGAGGGGCCTTCGAGACTCGTGTGCTCTCTGTTCAGCTGTTAGAATTGCTATTAAACTTTATGGACCATAAACCCCACAGAGGAGAGGGAACAGCCCGGCTACCACCTGAGCGTCAAACAGGAGCCATATTTCACGGCCTGACATGTGCCCCTTCTGCCTCCCTCTTGCCTCTGAGTGAAGCCCTCCATTTGGCCCAGAGGCTTTCTGGAAACGATGTTCCTCTTAGATGAAAGTTCCCTTTCAGAAATCTAGGTGCAGGGACCACTTCCTGAAAGAATGTAGTCTTTGACATTTGTCAGCCTTTGTGTCCATTCCACCAATATACTTCTTACCAGGAGCATGCAGCTCATTCCTCAAACAAAACCACATGCATCGTGTTTTAAATGGAACATGCATGTTGTTCCATGTGTCAACTTAGTCCAAAC
>NW_007750155.1:0-336 GCF_000696425.1 Galeopterus variegatus | reverse complement strand
ACCTCCAGAGACTCTGATTCAGTAAACACAGGTAGGGCTTGAAAATCCAGATTATGAACAAGGACCCCAGAGGGGTCTGTGGCATCACACTGAAAAACATTGGACATACTATTCACGTGTGTCCACTTTTAGAGCCAAAAAAATCTCTGTTCTAAATCCAGTTTTGGCCTTCATAAGTCGTGTTACTTTAGGCAAGTTTTCCAATGTCTTTGAGTCTCAACTTCCTCATCTATGAAGCAGAGGCGAATCCATCACAAATTGCTAATATTAGTTCCTATTTATAGAAACTGAACAAATCTCCAAGTTGTTCTGAGATTTTTTTCTATAATGAAAATG
>NW_007750154.1:9046-10272 GCF_000696425.1 Galeopterus variegatus | reverse complement strand
ACACACACACACACACACACACACATCCAAATGCACAGAATATTTTCATAATAATGTTTTGTGACCAACTTCTAACTTAATTGCACTCTAGTCAGAAATATGTTTTCTGTAATACTGGTATTTTTCAATGTATTGATATTTGTGTTATGGCCAAATATGTTTCAATATATGAAAATAATTTATGTGCACTTGAGAGATAAAATTAGGTATATATCAGTTATTATCAAGAGATCAGTGAATATCTACTACATAAATCTTGTGGGTTTTTTTTCGAAGTTTCTATATTTTTACTGATCTTTCTTTCCTTGCTTTAACTGTCAGTTACTAAGTAAGTGTGCTAAAATCTCTCACTGTGGAGATGGACTTGTCAATATTTCCTTGTAGTTAGATCGATTTTTGTTTTATATATTTTCAAGTTCTTCTATTAGCTATGTATACATTTAGAATTGTTATATCCTCCTGGTAAATTGAACCTATAGTGACTTTCCTTATCCTCTTATAATGCATCTTCTATAAAGTACATTTGTTGTTATTATTGTAGCAACACATATTTCTCCTGGTTAGTATTTGCACAATGTGTCTTTTCCATTCTTTTGCTTTCAACCTCTTATTAACTTTATGTTTTAAGTGTGTCTTGTACAGAGTTGGTTTTATTATCGAGTGTGACAACTTGACTCCTTATTCAAAGAGCTCAGTTAATTTACATTAATTACAGGTATTAGCATTTATATATTTTTATCCATTTACACTATCATATTTTCATTTTCTGTCTTACTTTTTCTTTATGTCTTCTTTCTCCATTCTTTCCCTTTTTTTTTTTTTTTTTTTGAGATAATTGAGTTTTTNAGTTTCTTGCTGCTTCTGAATAAAGAAACGCCTCAAGGGCAGGCAAGGCAGTCCAGATTTCAGCTTCTGCAGCAGAGGCCTCATCTGCATGTATAGCAGTCCTGTGGCAGGCCTGAGCCTGAATTCTGATTGCATTGACTTTCAGCTCTTCTTTTCTAACATATGGGTTTAAAATTATAAATTTTCCACTAAGCACCACTTTAACTAAAGCCTTCAAATTTTAATGTGTGCCATTTCTTTTCTTTTGGTTCTAAGTATTTTCTAATTTGCAATATAATTACAAATAGAAGCATTAATTACTTGGAAGTATGCTTTTAAAATTATATCCAAGAGCTGGCTGGTTAGCTCGATTGATTAGAGTGTGGTGCTGATAATACCAC
>NW_007750154.1:5665-7425 GCF_000696425.1 Galeopterus variegatus | reverse complement strand
GGGCTGGATGCAGATGTCAGGGGGTTGTGGCTGAAGCCCTCAACTACCCACCACCCTGGCTCAGGAGCCCAGGGTGTTCCTGGTGGCGGTTCTGTGATCATTGCTGGGCTGTTGGGGGAGCACAGCTGAGGCCCTTGGCCCCCCACCAGCCCGGCTCAGGAGTGCTTCCTGTGGCTGCCCAGTGGGCGTCACTGGTCTTTCTTCTTTCTCAGGTACGTCCTTCAGGCATTGTTTTCTGGTAGTAAACACTCACTTTTTTCGTACTTTTGAAAAAATGTCTTTTATCATGCTTGTTCTGATAGATTCGCATTACAAACAATTTAAAGTTTACAGCTGTATTCTCTAAACACTTTGAAAATAGAATTCCTCTGTCAACTCTCTCCAATGTCACTGTTGAACACAGTTAAGAGTGTAATTGTTGTTTCTTTGTTGGTCATATGATTTTATAACTGGCTTCTTTAAGAGATTATTATTTTTATTAAACTTTATTTTTTAGAGAAGCTTTAAGTTTATATAAAAATGGAGCTGAAAGAGTGTTCTCATATATCCCTCACTAAAACCGCCCCAGGTTTCTCCTAGTATTATCTTGCACTGGGGTGGCATACAAGTATTGTTAAAATGGATGAGCCAATACCGATGTATTACTATGAGCTAAAGTCCATAGGGTACATTAGGGTTCACTCTTTGTGCTGTACATTCTACAGATTTTGACAAATGTGTAATGATACGTATCCACTATTACAGTACCATACAGAAATTTTCACTGTCTTAAAAATTCTGTGTTCCATTTGTTTACCCACTTTCTACTCTGACCCCCGGCAACCCCTGAATTTTTAATTGTCTTCATAGTTCTGCTTTTTCCACAATGTCATATAGTTGGAATCACCCAGTATGTAGCCTTTTCCTATTGGCTTCTTTCACTTAGCAATGTGCATCTAAGTTTTTTTCCATGTGTTTTCACGGTTTGATAGCTCATTTCTTTTTAGTACTGAATATCTCATTGTCTGCATGTGCCGTAGTTTATTTATTCACCTACTGAACAACACTTTGATTGCTTCCAAGTTTTGGCAATTATGGAAAAGCTGCTATAAACATCCATGTGCTCATTTGAATAATACCAAGGAGTGTGACTGCCGATCCTATGTAAGAGTATGTTTAATTTTGTAGGAAACCACCAAATTGTCTTCTAAATTGGCCATACCATTTTGCATTCCCGACAGCAATAAATGAGAGTTCCTTTTGCTCCACATCCTTGCCAGCATTTGTGTTTTGGATGTCCACCATTCTAATAGGTGTGTCGTGCTCTCTCACTGTTTTTTGGTTTTTGGTTTTTTGCTTTTGTTTTTGTTTTCAATTTGCAATCCACTGATGACATATGATATGGATGGATCATCTTCTCATATGTTTATTTACCATCCACTTTGGTAAGGGGCCTGTCTTTCATGGTCTCTTATTGTTTCTGAGTTCTGCTGTTGCACTATAGTATGTCCTAGAATTGACTTGCTCTTATTTATATTTTTAGTATTTGTTATGGTTACTGAATTGAAGGTTTCGTGTCTCTCATTAACTCTAAAAACATTACCAGCCATTATTTCTTTAAATATTTTCTTCTTCACGTTTTTTGACAATCTCCCTCTCAAATTCTGATTATATATATGTTGGATTTTTCTCCCTGTCTCTTAACCTTTCCTGTTTTTAATGTATTGGTTTCTTTGTGTTGTATTAAATGTTTTTTTCAAATAAATAACGCTTACTAATTT
>NW_007750154.1:0-575 GCF_000696425.1 Galeopterus variegatus | reverse complement strand
ATATTCTTCTGGTTAGTAGAAGTTTGATTATGCCCTTTGTGAATCAGTGATCATAGTATCACTGTACTAAGGAATCTTTAACTCTTTTTTTTGCACATTTAAAGTTACTAACACTGACTGTAACAGCCTCTTTCAGAAACCCAAGAGTGCTAATATGGACTTCTGTTAAGTGAAGGGATTATGTTCCAGCACATCTCACCAAACAATGAAGTTGGATACACTAGAATTGTTCCTATAACAAGATTATTTTCAAATGTTGAATATTGACCAAAATCCTACTATAATTTTCACCGAGCCACAGCATTACTTTCATTCTAATGTTGTTCCCATACTTGTTATTCAGAGCCAGTCACCCCAAGGCAGTGTTAATATTATTTGAGGAGCACAAATAAAGATTTCCCAGCAGAAAAATGTTCTTTGCACTAGGCTGACACTAGGGAAAGAGAGAAATTAACATTTATTGAGCTTCTTCTAAATGTGAAGCGCTCTCATAAAATTTATCTCATTTAATCCTCACAACATGCTGCAAGATGGGTACTGTTCAAATTTTAACACTTTTGGAAACTAAATGATGA
>NW_007750153.1:9198-10274 GCF_000696425.1 Galeopterus variegatus | reverse complement strand
AAGTCAAGGGTTAAGATCCCCTTACCGGTCATCTTTAAAAAAAAAAAAAAAAAAAAAATTATACAGAGAAGAGTCCTAATTTGTTAAAAATAAAACATAAATGTATGTTTAACAAAAACATCTAGATTTTTTTCTTTGTGATTTATGATTTCTCCTTTTTCTTTGTTTCCCAAATTTTCAACAATGAAGTTATGTTTTTTTGAACCATCACCACTATTTCTAAAACTTTTCATCACCAAAAATAGTAACTCTGTAACCATGAAGCAATGACAGCCCATTCCCTCTGCCTCACTGCCCCTAATATTATACTCTCTGTATATATAAATTTACCCATTCTAGGCATCTCATATAAGTGGAATCATATAATATTTTTCTTTTTGTGACTGGTTTATTTCACTTAACATATGTTTTCAAGGTTCATCCAAATTGTACATGTATCAAAACTTCATTCTTTTTTTATGTGCTGAATAATATTCCACTGTACTGATATACCACATATTTTTATCTGTTCATTTGTTGGCGGACACTTCAGTTGTTTCCACCTTTTCGCTATTGTGAATAACCTTGCTATAAATATTCACCTACAAGTTTTTGGGGTTTTCTTTTTGGCAGCTGGCTAGTATGGGGATCCAAACTTGTGACCTAGGTATTATTAGCACCATGCTCTCCCAAGTGAGCTAACCGGCCAGCCCCATGTACACGTTTTTGTTAAACACCTGCCTTCAATTTCTTTGGGTAAATACCTAGGATTGGATCATATGTTAACTCTATGTTTAGCTTTTTGAGGAACTGCCAAACTATTTTCCACAATGGCTGCATCATCTTATGTTCAAACCAGCAATTCCTAAGGGTTCCAATTTCTCCGCATCCTCTCCAACACTTTTTATTTTCCTTTAATTTTGATAATAGCCACCTTATTAGGTATAAAGTAGTATCTCATTGTAGCTTTCATTTTCTTTTTTTTTTTTTTTTTAAAAAGATGACCGGTAAGGGGATCTTAACCCTTGACTTGGTGTTGTCAGCACCACGCTCAGCCAGTGAGCGAACCGGCCATCCCTATGTGGGATCCGAACCCG
>NW_007750153.1:5753-8627 GCF_000696425.1 Galeopterus variegatus | reverse complement strand
TTTTTTTTTTTTTTTTAAAAAGATGACCGGTAAGGGGATCTTAACCCTTGACTTGGTGTTGTCAGCACCACGCTCAGCCAGTGAGCGAACCGGCCATCCCTATGTGGGATCCGAACCCGGGGCCTTGGTGTTATCAGCACCGCACTCTCCCGAGTGAGCCACGGGCCGGCCCGTAGCTTTCATTTTCCTTATGATTAATGATGCTGAGCATCATTCATGTGCTTATTGGTCATTTATACATCTTTGGCAAAATGTCTATTCAAGTCCTGCCCTTTTTTTTTAAAGATGACCGGTAAGGGGATCTTAATCCTTGGCTTGGTGTTGTCAGCACCATGCTCAGCCAGTGGTGCTGAAATCCTTATATAGGGATCCGAACCCCTGGCCTTGGTGTTGTCAGCACCACACTCTCCTGAGTGAGCCAAGGGCCGGCCCTAAGTCCTGCCCATTTTTAAATTGGGTTGTTTTTTGTTGTTGTTGATTTATAGGAGTTCTTCATATATTCTGATATTAATCACTTATCAGATATATGATATGCAAATAATTTCTCCCATTCTGTGGATTGTCTCCTTACTCTCTTCATAGTGTCCTTTGATGAACAAAAGTTATTAATTTTAATGAAATCCAATGTATTTAATTTTTCTTTTATTGCCAATGCATTTGGTGTCATATCCAAGAAACGAGGCATTACTTTATCAATCATAAAAATGTAAATTAAAAAAAAACACAAGAAGAAAAAATACTTGCTAGTTATGGAACAGAAAATGTATGAGGATTTACAGTTCATTATCTCTCATTTTGAATTCAAAGCATAGTATAATACAGTGGCTAACAAAGTCTGTTTTAAGCACCTACATTCCACGTCTTACTAGAATATGACCTAGTAGTGGATCTCCTGGTCCAAAGATAAGTATAATGAGAACAGAGCTACCCCATGGATCAAGAGCTTATCAATTTTGCCCACCATCTACAGATGGCATTTGTAGGTCATTTGCACAGTGTCTACTTGGGACTTACAAGACTTTGCAACAGTCCTTTGGGACCAAACCATTTTTATAAATTCTATGCAGTTTACGATTGACCCCTAAAACTTACATCTCAAGGTTGAAGCTCTGGAAAGGGATTTATTCCTGGATGTATAAACACCAGCTCCATCATTTGTCATTTTTAAAAGACTCCTGTTTCTGCCGGCCCGTGGCTCACTTGTGAGAGTGTGGTGCTGATAACCCCAAGGCCACAGGTTCGGATTCCTATATAGGGATGGCCGGTTAGCTCACTTGGAGAGCGTGGTGCTGATAACACCAAGGCCACGGGTTCAGATCCCTATATAGGGATGGCCGGTTAGCTTCCTTGGAGAGTGTGGTACTGACAACACCAAGTCAATTGTTAAGATCCCCTTACCGGTCATCTTAAAAAAAAAAGACCCTTGTTTTTTTTCTTTGTTCTTTTTTTTTTTTTTTTAAAGCTTGCTACCCTTAAAAAAGATTTCCTTGAAAGCTGTAGTTCCTTAGCTTGGCCAGGGAAATAGAAAGTGCTAAGCCTAATGTCCAGTGCTAATGGGAGTGGTTAACAATAAACATTAATGGTTGTTGCTGAAACACTTCACACTGGTGCCAAATTGTTGTTCAATTTGGTCCCATTCTCTAGAAGTTGAATATGACTTTAGTTGTGCTCTTCTCTTTGCTTCCTAGTAAAGTCCTCTTTATTCTCCTCAAACCTCTTATAATGGCCAAAGGTCCTTTCAGACACCACTAAATGATCAAAATACCTGTTAACAGTGTCTGTGTAGTTCCAATTTCTTTCTAAAGGAGAATGAAAGACATGTTTGTCTACTGATGTTAGGAGTAGGGGCAAGGAAGAGGAGGATATAGCTGCAACAAATACCTCAACTCCCAGTCAATACTAGTAGTTTCAGGTTTTTTAGTCCTCTTTAGAGATAAAAATGGAGGAAGAGATCATATGAAAGTAAATAAGTCACAGTTTCTGGAAACCTGTAAGCATTGCTGCATGGTGGCCAGGAGCCAAGGAATGTTGCAGGATACTGGCTAGGACTGAGAAGGGAGGGAGAGTTGCAAGAGGATGCCTGTGAGATGGCTGTAGAAGCCCATACTGGGGGAATGCAGGAATTGTTTACTTCCCACCAGTTGATCTCTGGTATGTTATTGTCTAATATTTAACCCTAACATGTGATTAGAGATTATGCAAATTTCTGAGCACTGCTTCTTCCAGGACAAAAGTTCAAACCTGAGGTGTATAGGGAAAGGGTGAATATAATCTGGAATTCACAAGAGTGACTGGCCTTCAGAAATGAAGAGACAAGGGAAAATAGGACCATCTGTGGTCCACATGCTAGCTAAGACTTTCTTCTTAAATTGGGCACATAGTTGTTATCTAAAAACCATTCTCTATTTTACAGGTTTGCCATACGAGTATACCAGGAACTTTTGTAAAAACTGCCATACTTCAGAGAAAACTCTAGTTCCAAATTTGTTTACTGCAATGAAAATTATTAGAATGCTTTTGCCACGCTATAAATTCTTATGCCCTGCCAAATCTCATGCAGGCAGAACCTTAGATCAGATTAACAGCAACATCTCCACGTTTTTACTCTACCTATCCTGGCAATGCATTCATTCTCAAGTCATGGATCTGACTGTAGAGAAGGATGGGTCCTATAAAACCAGAAACCTAAAGGCAGAAATATGATTATTATTCCTTTGGAGAGGATACTTCCAAAGAAAATCTGTACTATCCAGGAGTTCTTTTTTTTTTTTTGTCTTTTTCTGTGTCCGGCAATGGATCGCAACCCTCAGTGTTGCCCCCGTACCGGACCGGGGACCGGCAACGGGATTGCAACCCTCGGCACTGCTCCCGCGC
>NW_007750153.1:5017-5356 GCF_000696425.1 Galeopterus variegatus | reverse complement strand
CTCCACGTTTTTACTCTACCTATCCTGGCAATGCATTCATTCTCAAGTCATGGATCTGACTCTAGAGAAGGATGGGTCCTATAAAACCAGAAACCTAAAGGCAGAAATATGATTATTATTCCTTTAGAGAGGATACTTCCAAAGAAAATCTGTACTATCCAGGAGTTCTTTATTAACATTCTAAGTGTACATTTATGAGGTGATCCAATAAGGAATTTGGGATAGTCTTTTGCAGAAATGTTTGTATGGGCCGGCCCGGTGGCGCACTGGAGAGTGCCCCGCTTGGGAGCGCGGCGGCGCTCCCGCTGAGGGTTCGGATCCCATGTGGAGACCGGTTCC
>NW_007750153.1:0-1053 GCF_000696425.1 Galeopterus variegatus | reverse complement strand
AATGTGCTGGCCTGTTGGTTTTGGTGGGGGAGGGGTGAAAGTAGATATTGATTTCCCTAATGTTTCCTTTGTGTGGCTGCTGTTGCCATGTGGTGGTCTGTTGCTATGAAGATTTGTGGTGCCAGACAATGGCTGCTCGGCTCTTTATGACTGTGCTATTTGGTAGAGCTATTTCTGCTGGAGTCAGGCTAGTCCACAATTGGCTAAGCAGTGAAGAAAGCTTGGTCACTGTGCACCATCTCTCTCCAGGTGAGTGCTGCCTGGGGCAAGACTGAAGGTGAAGGGACATTAATTTTACCAAGGAGAAAAAAAAAAACCAGTAGCTGAGTATTACCTTACTTTTCCAGTACCAATATCTAAAATTAGATATTTCACAGTTCACACACATACTTTCCTACATTAGAATCACACAGAATAATGAGGGTAAGTACCAAGGTTATCGTTTCCATGAAGAAGATTAATGAAGAGCTCCTTTTAGAGGAGGATAAAGACCCACAGCCAAATTATGCAAGCAGATCAGGATGAAAAATCGCTGGGGCAGGTTCTCAGTGGAGCTACCACAGGCAAACTAACTTCCTGCTAAGCAAAACAACTGCCTATTACTCTAATAATGAGAAAGCTGCAACTCACAGACCAAAGCACAGAGCTCAACCAGAGTTTGAAACAGGACCAAATGTTCTCCTGGGTAACCCGCCAGAGTACACAGACCGTCCCCCTGTGTTTGTTTACATGTCAGTTACTTACCCACCACCCTCTTCATCCTCCCACACAATTACTCTTCTTTTCATCTCAGGGTATATATACATATATATGTGTATATATTTACATATTATATTAATATTAAATTATAATATAAATTATATTTTAATATATACATATACATTGTATTTGTGTGTGTGTATATATATTTTAAAGATCATCTAGCCCTTGTGCTGTCCAATACTATAAGCCACCAGTTACATAAAGCTATTTAAATAGACTTAAGTTAAAGGGCTGGTCGTTTAGCTCAGTTGGTAAAACACAGCCTTAAATAAATTTTTTTTGGGGGGGGGG
>NW_007750152.1:8700-10275 GCF_000696425.1 Galeopterus variegatus | reverse complement strand
GGTACAGTGTCCTTTCTCCTGGAGTTGTTCTGTGGATTAGATGAGTTAATCATACTTGATATGTGCGAGTCCTCAGCTGCATTGGTATGTGCTCTTGATAGCTCTACTTTAAAAATAGTAGGTACACCCCACACATACACATATGAAAGCACTAACAGTGATTGCTATTCTTCTCTGCAGAGAGGTTAGGTGGGATGCTGCAGGGACTCAGTGAGTTTCTACCATGCACTATGCAATCCATGAACCCTCTCAGAGTTCCTCAAGGTGGATACAAACACTGTCCACAGTTTATAGATGGGAGAGATTAAGCTACCCACTCAAGGTCATGATTTATTTTTAGATAATTTATTCTACATAAATGTGGGGTACAACTTTGATTTTCAATAATTGTGTAGGGGGTGTGGTGGTTAGATCAGTATAGTTAGCTTATTCATCATTACAGCACGCAATCATTCTTTGTGTCCATTGACCAATTCCTCATTAGCCCCTTCCCGTCCCCCGTACCTTCCCCTTTTCCACCTCTAGTTTTCTAAAAGTACAAGTATTAATTGCTGTGATTGTTGTTTGTATGTTTCTTTTTCTGTGGAAGGTCACGATTTTTTAAGTAATGGTCATAATTTAAAACCAGGTCTCCCTGAGCCCACAGCCCCCTTTTCTTTTGTCTTTTTCCTTTTTTTTACCCAATATCATGTGTCTTCCACCCATCCACTTTCAACTGGGAAAAACAAAAGAAAGGAAAACACGCATTGCTTCTCTTCTCCTCCGAGGGCTCAGTGATGATTATCTGCAATGTTTTCTCCTCATTTAGACACCAGGCCACTGGTTAGTTACTAATTTCCCATTTNGACAAAGTAGCTCATGATATAATTTAGTTCCTTTTAATTCCAATAAGCTAGAGAGGAAGGCTAAACGACAGCAATGATTGCATAGTGTGGGTTCAATAAGAGTCTTCAGAGTATTTCAGAACCACACTGCTAAGGCAGACACGATTTCATGACACAAACAACGCAAAATGTTACATTTTACATGTATTCACCATCTCTCCATGTGCCCCTTTCATAACTTGAACTCTTTAGACCAATGCATGACACAAAAGAAGAAAAATTAATCATTTTGATATGTTGGATTTTATTACTTTTTACAATTGTACAAACAGCCCATGTGCATGAGTTAAAAACCACAAGGGAAATGTAGGGTGTTAAAAAAGAAATACGGGGCCGGCCCGGTGGCGCACTGCTACAGTGTGCTGCTTGGGAGCGTGGTGGTGCTCCCGCTGAGGGTTCAGATCCCACATACAGACCTGCCGCTCACTGGCTGAGCAAGGTGCGGGCGCAACACCGAGGGTTGAGATCCCATTGCCGGTCAGGAAAAAAAAAAAAAAAAAAAAGAAATACGAACGAAATCTGATACATAAAACAAAAAAGGTGTTTTGCTTACTACGAAACTGTTACTTCAGTATGTTAATGAGTCTCTTGATGAGGAACCCAGCTCGGACTTTCCTTCAGCTGCTCTCTGACAGATCGGAGCAGTGTCACTCTCTGGGCGGTGTCACTCACTGGGCAGTGTCACTCACTG
>NW_007750152.1:6954-8208 GCF_000696425.1 Galeopterus variegatus | reverse complement strand
AAGCAGCCTGGCTTCAGGAGCCCTTAACTTCTACCTTATTTGCTCCCAGAGGGGGAACAGGTTACTTTCAGTATCAATTAAAACAGAAAAATTTCCTTCCTTATTAGGTTAAGGGCAGTGGAAGAGATCCTCCTCTTGACCTGTCCATATTTCTTTTCCTTGCTCCTACACTGTTCATACAATTAGAGGTTTCCAGGCCAACCTGCCACACCATTGCTCATGCTGGGAAGGTTTCTAGACGCTGGTCTCCCATCCACCACTAGGACTTCTGGGATTAAAGTCCACAGCAACTGCATACAAAATACATATCACAACAACAGACGGCATCCATAGGTGTGCAATGGAAAAGTTAGGCAAAGATTTACACAGTCCGACAGGAAACTCTCATGTCTTGTAGTCATTACAGAGCTAGAGAACTCCATATGCTTCTAAGCATTAAAAAGGAAAACTTCAAGGAAACAGTTGTTAACATTTTCCCGATTACAAATTCTCGTGACTGTTTTGGGTTCTTTTCCTTCCAGATTAAATTTGGAGGCTTTTGGTCTAGGATGCAGGCCATAACTAATCAATACTTGATTTCCCCCATTATATTAATCAAAGTCCTTTATAACTGGAGATTCTGAGCCATAAGAGATAAACAGAGATACTGCCCCAAGATGATACCATCTGTCAAAAGGGTGGAAACTAACATTTCTGTTAGCCATGAGCACATCTCTGAGTAGATGCTGGGTTTCCATCGTGTTCTGTTAGGCAATTTCTGTTTGTTTGAATGAGGATCACTGTGCACCTCTGAGCATTGGGAATCCTGCTAGGCAGTCTGTGTCCTTTCCCTGTACGGCTCCCAATGCACCACAACTACTTCACTCACTTCGGTGACAAGAAAACCAGGTCTCAGAGAGGCTAAAAGACATGCTGAATGTCAACCACCTGGAGTGAGCCTGACTCCAGGCCTGTGGGACTTAAGACCGGCGGCCCTATCTGTTCTGTTGGTGGCACTCCTCCTGGAGGCCTTTAAGAGTCATGGAGACCCCGACTTTGTCACAGGCCAGGCATGGGGACTTATAAACTCCATCGGTCGTTCTAAGGTGCAGCATGGGTTGAGGCCCACAAGTTACAGAAACAGCTTCTGAGCCGCAGCCTTGCTGCCTCAGACCACAAGCCGGGGGAGCCACCAGAGCACAGCACACGTGTGGACCCGCAGCACCTGGAAAGTGTTTTTGCCATTTCATCCATCAGTTACCTAAGGAAACAAAA
>NW_007750152.1:0-5954 GCF_000696425.1 Galeopterus variegatus | reverse complement strand
TGATCCTGCTAACATTGTTAGATAATATATGCACATGGCTCCAAAATAGAAACACGAATTTTCATGTAAATATAAATGTACGTATACAAATATATGTGCACGTGTATATGTTCTCATTTTCCCTCTTATGCTAAGACTGTACACCACACACGTCACGCACTTCTCTTTTCATGTGTAAATGCTAGAGCTCTTTTCATGACAGCATGCCAGGACATTTGGATGGCCACAAGGTAGTTCAATGGTGACCAGACAAGATTTAATCCATTCCGTGCAACACACCCTTGGTTATTTCCAATATTCTGCTATTATGAAGAACGCTGACATGAGAGCTTTGTATGACTTGAACGCGTGGCATTGGCAATTCCGACAGGCGAGGCAGCTCGCCCTCTGCAGTGGCCCCAGTCATGTCTTCCCCCCCACGGGTGGGAACGCTGAGTGTGCGCCACGCTGGGATCTGGCTGATGTGACAGGTGAGAAGCAGGGCCTCACCGAGGTTTTCTGAAGACAGGCATGCTGCCACATGTTTAAGGCCTGTCTATATTTCTTCTTCTGTGCAATATTTGCTCACGCCTTTGACTGTTTTTCTGAGTAATGATACTAAAACA
This sequence comes from Galeopterus variegatus, assembly GCF_000696425.1. NCBI lineage: Eukaryota > Metazoa > Chordata > Mammalia > Dermoptera > Cynocephalidae > Galeopterus > Galeopterus variegatus. The sequence goes on along the minus strand of NW_007750152.1, from coordinate 5,349 downwards.
TGGCACTCATTTTGGGTGTCTGTGTATTTCTGCAGCCAAAGTTATAAAACAAAATGTTCCATATATGACAGGTGGGTGAAAAAATGACTGCATTTTTCTATTTTCTCTAATAAATCTATTTAAAGTAAAAACTATATATTAGAATTAAAACAATGTTATTTAACATTGGGAAGGATTTTTTGCTTATTTAAAATCAGCTTCAGTTTCTGTGAAACAGATTTTCTTGGAAACCAAGTAAAGGTTCCCGTGCCCTGACAAGCATGGTTCGTTCGTGGAAAACGGTCAAGGTCAAACCAAGCTCTACTGGTTCAGGCTGCGTGTGGGGTTGTTAGGGTGTTGGAAGAGAAAATAAGGACAGTAAAAAGAAGAACAACCAGACTCAAGAAAGATTAAATTTAATTTAGATCTGCTCCTTGATTCTTCTGAATTCATCAGACCTCTTTAGGCCATATACCAGGCCTCCTTGTTAGAGATCTGGAACTGTTTCTGCACTAGGAAAGCACAGAAGCAAAGAGGAAACGTTCAAATCTCTACTAGCTGTGTGCGACTTATGTCACTGGCTGGGGCACCAGCTAATGTTTCCTGCGGTTTCAAACTTCTTAGCAACGTCCTTCCCCAGCCCGCCCTGGGCTGCCCTGAACAGCAGTTGTGCAGAGGGAGAGCAGTGGTGGAGGAGCCGGAGTGGGTGCTGGGAGGGCACCCTGTGGCTGATGGTGTTCCATTTTCTCAGGCTTCTTTTGTTTATATGCTGACAAATGTGGTTAATTCACGGAAAATACTAAGTCAAACCGGCCCCTACTGGTTGGGGCTGTGCACAGGGTGGCTAGGGTGATACAAGGAAACATAAGGACAGTTAAACCACAGCCAACATTGCTCACTTCAAAAGGCCACAGCTAATGAGAAGGAAATCTCCATCTCCACACGTATGAGATGCTCTCAAACTTCGTCTTTGTGCTGAGGGCAGGTAGGTCCCCCAGCACCTGATAGTCAAAGTTCATTGGCTGCTATGTGAGTTGGGAATGAGATGCCCAGGACTACTGAGACCCTGCACGTTCCATCCACTCCTACAACCCTGTTCTGAAGGACAGAGCAGAGAAGGATGCCACACAGCACTCAGATGATCCCTAACAAGAGTCTGTGCTTTTGGGTGGTGTGTGATTACAGATGTTAGTACCTTCAGTTTCTTTTTTCAGTGTAGACAGGGTGACACAAGCCCCATGACTGTGAACCTATTAGCATAGGTTGCTTCTGGGACTCAGAGATACGGATGCCCTGAGTTCAACCATGTAACTGAATGTCATGCACTGAATCATATTGAATCCCTCTACAGACAGAAAATGAGTTCAGAGCCCACCTGAGCATGGCTTAAGAGAGGACACTAACGTCAGACAGAAGTGTGATTGGGGTCAATTAGAAAAGCAATGTGAGCACAAAGAGCGAAGGTCCTCATTCCTACCCCACTGCACATGGTGTGGAGCTGGTACCCAGGCCCTTGGGCTCAGTCTCTCAGTCCCTGGGGGAAGTGTATCTCCATCACTGAGATAATCACTTCAGGCTTCCACAGCCTGACCTCATGGCACATTCTAATCACATACCTCATCCCCCTGGGTCTATGCTCTGAGAGCCCCTTCTGCACGAGCCCTGGCTTCCTGTGAGGGAGAGACTTGTTTCTAAGATAAATTAATAACCCAGACCATGGCTTAGGGCACTGTCTGTAGGCTTGGTATATGTACGGCTTCAGTCCTGAGACAAAAAAAAATCACTAGAAACACCACCGAGTTCCTGAGGTTTCAGTCCCAAGGCCAGAACCCAGAGATCATCTTTGTCCCTTCTCTGCCATGAGAAGCTCCTCCTGGTGAGATCCCAGCCCCCCAGCAAGGCAGCCAGTTGCACCACTGAGATCTGGCCCACTCTTAGAACAAGCACAGATGGGTTGATCTGAGCTACACAGAAAGTCAGTGTCCACCCAAACCAGCATCGTTACCACTATACTCAGTTAAAGTTTTCTTAAATGACACAGTGACCAATGAGAGAAAACTAATAGACATCTTGCCTTCCAGGAAGCATTAAGGTGAATATTTGTGTTAGACAAAGTAGCTCATGATACAATTTAGTTCCTTTTAATTCAAATAAGCTAGAGAGGAAGGCAAAACGACAGCAATGACTTCATAGTGCAGGTTCAATAAGAGTCTTCAGGGTATTTCAGAACCACACTGCTAAGGCAGACACGATTTCATGACACAAATAACGCAAAATGTGACATTTTACATGTATTCACCATCTCTCCACGTGCCCCTTTCATCACTCCAACACTTTAGACCGAATGCATGACACAAAAGAAGAAAAATTAATCATTTTGATATGTTGGATTTTATTACTTTTTACAATTGTACAAACAGCACATGTGCATGAGTTAAAAACCACAAGGGAAATGTAGGCTGTTGAAGAATACAAAAGAAATCTGAGACATAAAACAAAAAAGGTGTTTTGTTTACTACGAAACTGTTATTTTAGTATGTTAATGAGTCTCTTGATGAGGAACCAAGCAGGGACGTTCCTTCAGCTGCTCTAGGACAGAGCGGAGCAGTGTCACTCACTGGGCGGTGTCACTCACTGAGCAGTGTCCCCAGCTCCCCAGCCCCAGGCAGGTGGCCAAGCCCTGTGAACGCGGTGCTGTGTCCGCGAGGTCCCACGTAAACACGTGCTGGCTCAGCTGCCCAGTGGTCAGCGGCGGGCGTCCCCATGGCCAGGCTTCTTCCCCTGGGATGACTCTCAGGGAGGCTCTTCACACTTAGGGAGAGAGAAAGAGGCAGGTGGGCTGCAGTGTGGACACAGAAACCCCGTTAATGCGTCTCTTGATGAGGAACCAAGCAGGGACGTTCCTTCAGCTGCTATAGGACAGAGCGGAGCAGTGTCACTCACTGGACGGTGTCACTCACTGAGCAGTGTCCCCAGCTCCCCAGCCCCAGGCAGGTGGTCAAGCCCTGTGAACGCGGTGCCGTGTCCACGAGGTCCCACGTAAACCGTGCTGGCTCAGATGCCCTGTGGTCAGCAGCGGGCATCCCCATGGCCAGGCGTCTTCCCCTGGGATGACTCTCAGGGAGGCTCCTCACACTTAGGGAGAGAGACAGAGGCAGGTGGGCTGCAGTATGGACACAGAAAGCCCCGCACACCTTCGCAGGCGCCTGTGCTGAGGGCGGCGGGCAGGGCGGCTCCTCCCGCGGGCTCCGGCAGGGGGCGCAGGGCAGAGCTTTGGCGGAGCATGAGTCCGTGCATGCGCAGGCCCCACCCCCACGACCTCAGCCGCCTCTGTCCCGGCTTCCCGCCACTCACAAGCCACCAACTGTGTTTCCTTTTTGGTTGGACAATTAGACCGAGTGGCTGCTGCTACAGTTCATGTCTCTGCCTCTATTCATGAAGTGGAAGTGGCTCCTTTGACAGTTTGAAGGGACATGACGAGGGACTCTGACCGGACCTCCCTGTACTCCCGCGTCCACGCGTGCAGCCTACACGTGCGCAGCTTCCCCGGTCACCCCCAGCCCCTCCAGCGACAGGCGACCCGGCCTACACCGCCCCGCACCAGCTGGGCCCAGTTCTGCCACTTGTCCCCCATTTGACTCTGCGCACGTCACATGGCCACTCTGTGCCTCTGTGGCCTCGGGTGAAAAAGGAGGCATCTGCACCCACTGTCCCTGGAACATGCGCAGGTGACTCCCTGCAACTAGGACAGTGACTGGCACTGACGTCCCGCCTAAATAAACAAACGTGATTCATCGTGTTCTGGAAATGTGGGTCTCTGAGATATTTCTCAAATTTACAAATTTATATCTATAGAGAAAATGTTAAGAAATTTACATTAATTAAACCTGACGGGTAAATTCATGTGAATAACACAAATCTGAGTACGTCCCGACGGGTAAATTCATGTGAGTAACACAAATCTGAGTACGTACTTACACGCACATTCCGCTAATTTGATTCTGAATCTACTCAGAGAAAATCCTACTATGTGGGCACAGTTTCATTTCCAAACACTTACTTTAACAGAAGTGGCACTCAAAGCTCTAAAAGCGGCTTTTCACCGTCCTGTCTCTCTTCAGCTTCTCCCTCAGATCCTACACCAGGGGAAGACAAAGGAGAAAAAGCGTGTCACTCCATGAAAGGGACAAACGTGTCATTCAGATGAGAACAGAGATGCATAAAGGTTTAAATGAAAGATGCAAATGTTCAATCCTCAGGAGATTTAAGTTAACAGCAGCGCATTTAAAGGTTTACTTTATTTCATATAGGATGAAAACTTAAAAATAATCTATCACTTGCACTAATCTGTCAACATGGCTTTCACTTGTGCACGAGGAAAAGTGTCCACACAGACCAGTAGTTGTCACCCGTGGCTGGTCCTCCCCCTCTCGGCTGACAAGCTTGTATGTATTGTTGAAGGGTAAATAATGCTGAACTTTGGAACAAAGAACTTAATCTAGGTATTTTTAGAAATTGCTATGCCAGGTGAGAGAGCAGTGAGGGTTTCCTAAGGCTATGAGTGCTGTGCGTGATGGTCACCCTTGTGACACTGCCAGTGACCACTGTCCAGCAGTGCTGGGTCAAGGTCCAGTGAGCCTTATATGATTCATACACGTGCCCCAGCCATCCCACTCTAGATTCTTTCCTTAGGAACCATCCCTGAAGAAATAATACTTATGATTCATTAGGTGGAGTCTCTCTAAAAAGTAGAAAGAAAGCTAACTATCTGGAACTTTAAAAAGATGAAATAATTATTAAATTTCCATGAATTAGTAAATGGATGCCTCCACTTACAATTATGTTTGCAGGTGGTTTATAACAACACAGAAAGTGCAGCTGCCATAAGGGAAAAGCAAACACATAATGAATAAAACTTTATGTACCACAAGATCAAGTTTGATAAAATTTAAAAGCCAAATGTATACGTGCAAATGAGAAAGAATGAGAAGAAAATAACCATGTGACTTTTATATATATTTCTGGATATTCCAAACTTTCTATAAGGTACTTTAATTGACTTTATAATTTTTACATTTTTCAAAGGACGATATTAATAATATAGGCAGGATGGGGACAATGATGTAAAATCTCACACACACACACACACACACACACACACAAACAACTAGAAGGAAACAAACTACACTGTCAACACAATATTGCACAATAGTTTGAAGGACAGGTGATTTTTCATCTTTGTTTGTTCCATCTTTTTATAAAACGCATGTGTTATTTTCATAGCCAGGGAAGGGAAATAAAAAGGGAGCTGTGAGAAGACCGAGGAGAAAGGTTAGGGATTTAATAAATTCACACATAAAAGACGCAGCC
>NW_007750151.1:9378-10275 GCF_000696425.1 Galeopterus variegatus | reverse complement strand
TCCCTATATAGGATCTGAACCCGTGGCCTTGGTGTTATCAGCACCGCACTCTACCGAGTGATCCACGGACCGGCCCTGAGAATTGACATTTTTAAAACTTTAAGTGTTCTCATCCAAGAAAATGGTATTTGTTTATATTTATTTTGGTCTTTAATGTTTTTCAATAGATTTTATAATTTTTATCATAATGGGTTTATAAATCTTTTGAGATTTATTCCCNCTGAGCTAACTGGCCAGCCCCTTAGCTCATTTTTTAACCCATGCCAGTCCAGCTCCCATCCCCGTCACACTGCTGAAACTGCTCTTCCGAGGGTCACCTACAGCTTTGGCTTCGCCTGTCTTGCATCCTTCAACAGTTCTCAGCATGGCTGATCATGCTCTGTTTTGAAGCATTCTTCTTCCTTGTAGGGATCCAATTTCTGTTTTTCCCCAAATAGGTAACCACTGTTCCCTGTACCATTTATTGAGAAGTCCTCCCTTCCTGGCTGCCCAGCAGTGCCAGTGTCCTCGTATAGTTCCCATACACATGTTGGTCTGTTTCCAGACTCACCATTCTGTCCTTAATCTGTCCCTCTGCCAATAACACATTGATTTAATTACTGTAGATTTGCAAGAAGTCCTACTATTAGACAGGGAAAATTCCTTCTTCTAGAATCTCTTTGCTGTTTTTGCCCTTTGTTTTCCATATGAATTTTAGAATCAGTTCACCAAGGCCTATAAAAAACCACTTTGAGATTTTAATTCGGAATTGCATTAAATTTATAGACCAATTTGGGGAGAATTGACTTTTTTTTTTTTTTTTTTAAAGATGACCAGTAAGGGCATCTCAACCCTTAACTTGGTGTTGTCAGCACCACGCTCAGCCAGTGAGCCAACCAGCCATCCCTATATAGGATC
>NW_007750151.1:6656-8758 GCF_000696425.1 Galeopterus variegatus | reverse complement strand
AAAGATGACCGGTAAGGGCATCTCAACCCTTGACTTGGTGTTGTCAGCACCACGCTCTCCCGAGTGAGCCACGGGCCAGCCCTGAGAATTGACATTTTTAAAACTTTAAGTGTTCTCATCCAAGAAAATGGTATTTGTTTATATTTATTTTGGTCTTTAATGTCTTTCAATAGATTTTATAATTTTTATCATAATGGGTTTATAAATCTTTTGAGATTTATTCCCAGGTACACTGTCATTTTGTTGCTATTGTAAATAGTATCTCCTTTAAAATTACATCTCCCAAGTGATAGTTGCTGATACAATAACATGCATTTATTAACCTTTTGTGTTTTGTATCCAGCAAACTTTGTTAAGCTAATTAATTTTACTGATTAGATCCTTTTTGGTTTTCTAGTTGACAATATAGTATCTGCAAATAATGACAGATTTGTTTCTTCTTTTCCAATTCTTACAATGTTGTTATTTTTCTTATTTAATATGCAGATTAGAACTGTAGAGACGTAATAAACGTGGCTGTTGAGGGCTTCCTGGTCTTGCTCCTCTCTTTTTGGTGGCTGGTCAGTAAGGGGATCTAATTGTACCTCTCTTTTTTTTTTTTTTTCCTTTTTCGTCTTTTTTACTGACCGGTAACAGGATCGCAACCCTCGGTGTCGTGCCCGCACCGTGCTCAGCCAGTGAGTGGGAACCGGTCTGTATGTGGGATCCGAACCCTCGGGCGGGAGCGCCGCCGCGCTTCCCAAGCGGCGCACTATCCAGTGCGCCACCGGGCCGGCCCGTAATTGTCCCTCTCTTAAAGGGAAAGTTTTCACTTATAAATGTTTACTCTACGTTTCACCCTTAAGTACCTTTTTACTCTAGGTTTTTTGTAGACACTTTTTATCAGATTAGTGAAACTGAATATCATTAAACACTTTTTTAACTGTATTTATTGTTATGGTAATATGATTTTTTCTTTTATCTATTAAAATGATAAATTGCGTTTATCACGTTCCTAATATTAAACCAACTTTACATTCCTGAGATAAAAACAACACGGTCATGATATGACTTTTTATATGACAGCTCTACATCAGAGCTCATCGGTGAGACGTGATTGTTATTTTCCGAGCCGTGATTGTTATTTTCCATTCTCATGTGGACTATACTGGTATCAGGCTATGTTTGTCTTGTAAAGTGAATTGGGAAGTGTTCTTTATTCTTCTGTTAGAACAGTTTGCATGAGATGGGAATGATTTCTTGCTTGGGTGTGTGGTAGAACTTGTAAAGCTGTCAGGCCTTGTTCTTTTCTTTTTGTGCAGATTAACTTTTGATTTTGAATATCTTTCATGGTTATAGGATTGTTCAGGTTTCCTATTTCTTTCTGAGCTTATTTGATAGCTGTATTTGCTAAGACTTTATCATTTGCATCTGTTTTCAAAGTTATCAGCACCAAGTTTTCCTTAATATACTTTTACCTCATCTGTAATAATGTCTGCTTTTTGTTTATAGTGTTGCTTATTTGCTGTCTCTTTTTTGTCTATTAATCCTGTGAGGGATTTGGCAATATTAGTTGTTACAAAGAAATGACTTTTGACTGTTGATCCTTTGTATACTATTTTCTCGGTATCATTTATCTCTGCTTTTCTGTTCATTATCTCATTCCTTCTAATTTCTGTAGATTTCTTTTAGACTTTATCTTATGACTTCTTAAATTAGATGCTTATTTCGTTGATTTGGATTTTCTCCTACATAAGCGCCCAAGGTGATTAATTTCCTTCTAAGCGCATCTTTGACTTACACAATTTTGATGTATGGTGTTTTAAAATTGTGATATAATTCATTCGCCAGAAAATTCACAGTTTTAATGTTTTTAATATATTCATAGTGTTGTGCAAACATCACTATTAACTAATTCCAGAACATTTTTTCACCCCCAAAAGAAATCCTGCGTCCATTAGCAGTCACTCTCCATCCCTCCCCACCAGCCCCTGGAAACCACTTTTTGTCTCTATAGATTTGCCTGATCTGGACATTTCACTTAAATAGAATCATACAGTATGTGGCCTCTTGTGCCTCGCTTCTTTCCTTTACCATATTTTCTTTTCTTTTTTTTTTTTTTT
>NW_007750151.1:0-5672 GCF_000696425.1 Galeopterus variegatus | reverse complement strand
ACCTGGGGCCTTGGTGTTATCAGCACCGCACTCTCCCGAGTGAGCCACGGGCCGGCCCTTTAGCATATTTTCAAGGCTCATTCACATTGTAGCTTATATAATTGCTTCATCTCATTTTTATGGCCCAATAATAATCCATGATGCAGATGTGTCACATTTTGCTTATTCATTCATCGGTTGATGGACATTTGGGTAGTTTACAGTTTTGGGCTATTATGAATACTGCTGTGAACATTCATGCACATGTGTTTGTGTGAGTATGTTTTCAATTCTCCTGGGCCTATAAGTAGGAGTGAAATTGTCGGGTCACATGGTAATGCCATGTTTAATGGTTTGAGGAACTGCCCAATTGTTCTCCAAAGCAGCAGGTGCATTTCACATTCCCACCCGCAGTGTACAAGGGTTCCAGTTTCTCCACATTCTCTCCAACACTTGTTATTGTCCGTCATTTTTCTTATAGCCATCCTAGTGCCTATGAAGTGGTATTTCATTGAAGTTTTGATGTGCATTTCCCTAATAACTAATGATGTGGAGCATCTTTTCACGTGCTTATTGGCTGTTTGTATATCTTCTTTGGACTATTTATTCAGATACTTGGCCCTTTTTTTTTTTTTTTTTTTTTTTTTTTAAAGGATGACCGGTAAGGGGATCTCAACCCTTGGCTTGGTGTTGTCAGCACCACGCTCACCCAGTGAGTGAACCAGCCATCCCTATATGGGATCCGAACCCGGGGCCTTGGTGTTATCAGCACCACACTCTCCCGAGTGAGCCACGGGCCGGCCCTTGGCCCATTTTTTGATTGGGTTATCTTTCTTTTCATAAGGGGGGAGTTGTAAGTGTTCTTTATATATTCTGGATGTGATCTTATGAGGTAGATGGTTTGCATATATTTTCTCCCATTCTGAGTTGTCTTTTCATTTTCTTAATAGTGTCCTTTGAAGCATGGTTTTTTTGTTTTGTTTTCCTGCAGCCAGCCAGTATGGGGATCTGAACCCTTGACCTTGGTGTTATAACACCACGCTGTAACCAGCTGAACTAATCAGCCAGCCTGTACACAAGTTTTTTTATTTTGATCATGCCCAATTTATCTTTTTTTTTTTTTCTTATATTGCTCGTGATTTTGGTACTGTATGTAAGAATTCATTGTCAAATCAGGGTCATAAAGATTTACACCTGTGTTTTCTTCCAAGCGTGTTATGGTTTTAGCTCTTATATTTAGGTTGTTGATCTATTCTGACTTAATTATTGTATATGCTGTGAGGTAAGGGTCCAACTTAATTCTTTTACATGTAGAAATCCAGTTGTCCCAGCATCATTTATTGAAAAGACTATTTTTTCCCCAATGAATGGTCTTGGAACCCATGTCAAAAATAAAGTGGCCATAGACAGATGAGTTTATTTCTGCACTTTTAGGTCTATTCTTTTAGTTTATATGTCTGTCCTTATGCCAGTAGCACACTGTTTTGGTTACATAGCTTTGCAGTAAGTTTCGAAACTGGGAAGGGTGAGTCCTCCAACTTTGTTCTTTTTCAAGATTGTTTTGGGGCTGGCCCCGTGGCTCACTCGGGAGAGTGCGGTGCTGGTAGCACCAAGGCTGCGGGTTCGGATCCTATATAGGGATGGCCGGTGTGCTCACTGGCTGAGCGTGGTGCTGACAACACCAAGCCAAGGGTTATGATCCCCTTACCAGTCAAAAAGAAAAAGATTGTTTTGGCTTCTGGGCCATTTAAAATTTCATATGGCTAGCTGTTCCCCCACCCCTGCAAAAAAATTTTTCATATGAATTTGAGAATTGACTTTTCCACTTCTGTGAAAAAGGATGCTGTAATTTTGACAGGGATTTGATTGACTACAGAGAGATCACTTTGGGCAGTATTGACATCTTAATAATATTATGTCTTCTACTCCATGAACATGGGCTGTCTTTCGATTTTTTAAAATGTCTTTTTTGATTTCTTTCAGCAATGCTTTAGTTTTCAGTATATAAGTCTTTCAACTCCTTGGTTGGATTTATTCCTATGTATTTTATTCCTTTGGATACTATTATAAAATAATCATTTTCCTAATTTCATTTTTGGATTGTTCATTGCTGGTTTATAGAAACACAGTTGATTTTTGTGTCTTGATCTTGTAGCCCGCAACTTTGCTGAATTCATTGATTAGCTCTAGTAACTTTTTCTTGTGTTTTCCTCAAGATTTTCTAATATGCTTGTATAGGATCATTTCATACGTGGACAGAGATAGTTTTACTTCTTCCTTCCCAATTTGGATGCTTTTCATTTCTTTTTCTTGCCTAATTGCTCTAGCTAGAACTTCCAGTATGATGTTGAGTAGCAGTGATGTTTTGCTCCTGATCCTAGGGGAAAACCTTTCTTTCACCTTTGGGTATGATATTATCTGTGGGGTTTTTTTTTTTTTTTTTTTTATAAAGATGACCGGTAAGGGGATCTCAACCCTTGGCTTGGTGTTGTCAGCACCACGCTCAGCCAGTGAGCAAACCGGCCATCCCTATATAGGATCTGAACCCAGGGCCTTGGTGTTATTAGCACCGCACTCTACCGAGTGAGCCACCGGCCGGCCCTATCTGTGGGTTTTTATAAATGCCCTTTATCATGTTGAGGAAGTTTCCTTCTATTCCTAATTTTCTGAATGTCTTTATCATGAAAGAGTGTTGGATCTGGTCAAATGCTTTTTCTGCATTAATTGAGCTGATCATATGGGTTTTTTTTCTCCTCCATTCTATTAATATTGTATATTATGTTGACTGATTTTCTTTTGTTGAACCACCCTTGCATTTCTGGGATAAATCTTACTTAATTGTGGTGTATAATCCTTTCAATATACTGTTGGACTTGATTTTGTAGCATTTTTCTTTTTTGAAGATTTTTGTACTTACATTCATAAGTAATATTTGTCTGTAATTTTCTTTTCTTATGATATCTTTATCTGTCTTTTGTAGCAAGGTAATGCTGGCCTCATAGAATGAGTGGGAAGTATTCCTTTGTCTTCAGTTTTTTGGAAGACTTTGGAAAGGATCGTTATTAATTTTTTTTTTTTTTTTAAAGATGACCGGTAAGGGGATCTTAACCCTTGACTTGGTGTTGTCAGCACCACGCTCAGCCAGTGAGCGAACCGGCCATCCCTATATGGGATCCAAACCCGTGGCCTTGGTGTTATCAGCACCGCACTCTCCCGAGTGAGCCACGGGCCGGCCCTATTAATTCTTTAAATGTTTGGTAAAATTCACCAATGAAGCCATCTGGTCCTGGACTTTTTTCATTGACAGATTTTTGATATTTGATTCAATCTCTTTATTGTTATGGATTATTCAGATTATCTATTTTTCTTAAGTCAGTTTTGGTAATTTGTTTCTCTCTAGGAATTTGTCCATTTCCTTTAGGTTATCTAATTTGTTGTCATACAATTGTTCATTGTAGTTCCTTATAATACTTTTATTTCTCTTACATTGGAGTAACATCCTTCTTTAATTCTTGATTTTAGTAATTTGAGTCTTCTGTTTTTTTTCCTGTTCAGTCTGGCTAAAAGTTTGTCAACTTTGTTGAGCTTTTCAGAAAACCAACTGTTGATTTTACTGATTTTTCTCTATTCTCTATTTCATTTATTTGGACTTTATTATTTCCTCCTTCTGCTTGCTTTGGGTTTTGTTTGCCCTTTTTCTAGTTTCCTAAGGTGGAAAGTTAGGTTATTGATTTGAGATCGTTCTTTTTACACTATAGGGTACATAGGGTTTTTATTACTATTCTATGTGATTTCTCATTTCCATTATCATTTCTTTTTGATAAACTTGATGTTTAGGAATGTAGTTTTGTTTTTTATTTCCTAAATGTTGGGGTAGGGGTTCCCCCTAGTTTTTGAAAAAAATCGTTTATTTTTAACTCAATTTCCTTGTTGTCAGAAAATATGGTCTATGTAAGATCATAGCTTTGAAATGAATAGAAGCTGACGTTGTGCCCCAGCATGTGATGAGTTTTCATAAAAGAACATTTATGGGCTGGCTCGGTGGCGCACTCGGTAGAGTACGGTGCTTGGGAATGCGGCAGCGCTCCCGCCGAGGGTTCGGATCCCATGTAGAGACCAGTCTGCTCACTGGTTGAGCGTGGTGCGGGCGCAACATCGAGGGTTGCGATCCCGTTGCCGGTTGCGGTACGGGCGTGACACTGAGGGTTGCGATCCTGTTACCGGTCACGAAAAAAGACAAAAAGGAAAAAAAATAAAAGAACATTTATGTTTTTGAAAAGACTGGCTAATACTTATATTGTGACTGTATGGCAAACATTCCACTAATGATTTTAAATATGATAATTTGCTTAACTCTCACACTGAACCTACCAGGTGGTACTATGATTATCCCTATTTTACAGATGAGGAAACTGATGCACAGAGAGATTAAGTAATTTTCTCAAAGTCACTGATCAATTAAGTAGCAGAGCTGAGATTTGAACCCAGGCAGTGGGGTCCTAGAGTCTGTTCTCCTGACCAGTGCACTATTCTCTAAGGGTTGGGGGGATGTTCTGTAATTGTCCATTATATTGAACTTTCCAGTATATTGAACTTATTGATTCTTTTGTCTGCTTAACCTATCAATTACTGAGAGAGAGATGAGAACATCTCATACTATCCCAGTGGCTTTGCTGGTTTCTCTCTGTATTTTTATCAATTATTTGACCTAATATATTCTGAGATATGATATTAGGTGCCTCAAGTTTAGAACTGTTATAAGCTCCTAGTGAATTAAACATTTTTTTCATTATCTAGCGACCACCTTCATGTCTAATAATTTGTTTTACTTTCAAGTCTATTTCAGCCGGTGTTACTACAGCCATAGCTCTTCCAGTTTTCTTTTGCTGTTTCATTTCTTTCTTTTTCTTTCTTTTGACACCCAGCCAGCACAGGGATCCAAACCCTTGACCTTGATATTACAACACTGCCCTCTAACCAACCGAGCTAAACAGCCAGCCCCCCGTTTTCTTTTGGTTCATATTTTTATGATGTGTCTTTTCATATATAGCTGGCTTTTTGATAATCCAGTCTGAAAAATTTTGTCCTTTAATTAGAGTTTAGTCCATTGGCACTCACAGTGATGACTGATGTATTTGTATTTATTACTGTGTTGATTATTTTCTGTTTCTTCTGTCATGCTTCCTTTTGTATTGATTTTTTTTCTTCTCTCTCTACTAGTTTTTTCCTCTGTGAGCTGGGAAACGTAAGAGTTTGCTTACTACATTCAAAAGTTAGTCCATCGGAATCTTTACCATTCTCCTGAACAATGCAAAGACATTAACTGGGATCACACCCTCCCTCAGTTGAATATGCTATTATTAGCCAGTATTTTAATTCTAAACAGTTTTTTCCTGCCATAAATTAAATATCACCATCATTTCAGATAGCCCTTATCTATTTGGATTACCCACAAAATAATAGTATTTTCATTCACCGTTCTTAGACCTTTTATCTGAGATCATTTCCATCTACTTGAAATATACCTTTCATATTTCTTTTAGTAAGGGTCTTTGCTGATAAACTTTTTCAGTATTTGTCTAAAATGCCTTTATAGTGTGCTTGTTCTCGACAGTTCTCTGAACATAGAATACTGGATTGACATTATTTTCAGCCTGCTGGAGACTTACTCCTGGTTCTGCTTCCAGGGTTGC
>NW_007750150.1:9557-10277 GCF_000696425.1 Galeopterus variegatus | reverse complement strand
TCTTCTTTCCAGAGAAGCTGGAAGAGCACCGCCACGATGAGGAACAAAAATGGCCAAATATACAATATTGTAATGTTTTGCGCTGGGAGTTGGGGTGGGGGATGGTGGCAGACACGGCTAGAAACATCCAAATCAATGTCTAAGAGCGGCCCACGTGCACTTGCTCAGGGAACCGTTCCAAGGAAACCCTACCCCGATCGGAATGCTCACGCTGCACCGCGGCCGTTTATCGAAATGGCAACGCTACAAGTAGTTGCCCGCATCCCTCCTCCCAGCTTTGACAGGGAACACGCGTGCCGCCCTCACGCCCACACAGGCACCCAGATACCTCTCCAGCTCCGCCCGAGTCCCGAAGGCCAGGGGACGAGCGCAGAGCGAAGGCCCCCCACTTCGGCCTTCGTGACACCCCGACCCTCCGACACAGCCCGGCTCTAGGCCAAGCCAAACCTCCATGTACCAGAGTGTCGACCATTAGCATCCCATAATCGCACCTCCAACTCTGACCACCACCTCGGAGACCTGGGGTCGATCCAGGACCATCCCGCAGGGCACGGGAACACCTCCCCTCCACAAATTACGGCGGAGCAGCCGCGCCTCCGCGTCCAGGGCAGGGGGCTGAGCCCATCCACCTACCTTCTAAGTGGGGGGCTGATGGGATTGCGCAGAGGCCGGCGGTCCTGATGACTTCAGAGATGACCCTGCCAAGGGGCGATGCGCGCC
>NW_007750150.1:7586-7796 GCF_000696425.1 Galeopterus variegatus | reverse complement strand
CGGGTTAAGACTTCAGAGATCAACAAGGCAGCCGGTACCGGAGTGAACCGAGAGACGGCAGTGCGGTCGTCGTCAGGGGAGACAGAACGCGCGAACGCCTTGAAACGAACGCGGAGGGCCGTACGCCTCGAGCGTTAAATTCCCGCGACGGTGTCCAGCTCGCGCGCCACGGTGGCGGGCGCGGAGGGCGCGCGGGGGGAGAGGGAGCTG
>NW_007750150.1:1330-7030 GCF_000696425.1 Galeopterus variegatus | reverse complement strand
CTGACTTTCTCGTCCTGCCTTAAAGAGCTCAACGACACGTGTCAAGCATGGGGGGCCTTTAGTGCACGGACACGCACACGTCTGCCGCCGCCCTGCCTCCTAACAGGCGACCCCATCCCTTCCCGCCACGCGCCCGTGACTGCTGGCACCAGACGCCCTCCAATGGATTTAAAGTGGACTCATTCCAATTACAGGGCCTCCACCCGTGTCTTGAGTAGGTAATTTGCGCGCCTGCTGCCTTCCTAGCATGTGGTAGGCGTTTCTCAGGCTCCCTCTACAGAATCGTACCCTGATTCCCCTTCACACGTGGTCACGGCGAACGCGACCACCATCGGAAGATCTCCAATGGATTTAAAGTGGAGTCATTCCAATTACAGGGCCTCCACCCGTGTCTTGAGTAGGTAATTTGCGCGCCTGCTGCCTTCCTTGCATGTGGTAGGCGTTTCTCAGGCTCCCTCTACAGAATCGTACCCTGATTCCCCTTCACACGTGGTCACGGCGAACGCGACCACCATCGGAAGATAGGGCAGACGCTCAAATGGTTCGTCGCCGCCACGGGGGGCGTGCGATCGGCCCAAGGTTATCTATTCAACAAAGCCGCTGGCGCCCGCCCCATCCACGGGATAACCCCGCGAGGGGGTCCAGGGCCCGTCGGCATGTATATAGCTCTACAATTTACCACCGTTATCAAAGAAGGAAAGGAGCAAGCGACCAAAGGAACCAAATGATTGAAAAGACATTTCTCAGTTTCACTGTACCAGCAGACATGCACGGCTTAATCTTTGAGAAATGCTACTGGTCAACCAGGTAGGAGAACGCGATAAACTTCTGAGAAAGCGCGTCAGCCGGGGACGGCGCGACCTCCTGGGTGGGATGGACACACGGGGGTGAGAGACAGGTCCGCGCGCGCGGGCGACGCGGCGGTCCCCACAGGGGTGTATATGCCATGCACGCACCCCCCCACATACGCAGCGAAGGGTGCCACCCCCACCCCGCCGGGCACACCACGCCCACCACGCACCAACCGAGGACGCACACTGCAGCACGGTGGGCCAGAGCAGTGGAGGGGTGCCCGCCGGCGGGCACCACGTCCTCACAATGGACACTTCCCCACGTTATAACCCGACTGGCGCACGAGCACGGAACACGCCAGACGTGGGCGCCCACACGCACCACCGCCGGGGGTACGGGGACGTGGCCGCGAACATCCATGGAAGGCGATGATGTATACCGATCGGGGGCCCAGAGACGGGGCCAAGGGGCACAGAGGGTACACGCCCAGGATGACGCACACGGGACCTCACCCCCAGCAGCCTCCTTATACGAAGGCAACTTCCACGCGGTACACAGGATGTGTACCTAACACCTCAGCATCCCTCCCCCCCCGTGGGCCTCGAGGGGCCCACCTGGGCCCCCACAATGCGGTACACAGGATGTGTACCTAACACCTCAGCATCCCTCCCCCGTGTGCCTCGCAGGGCCCACCTGGGCCCCCACAATGTCACACACTTCAGGGCCAGCCCTCCCCAGAGGACTTTTTCCTCTCTCCGTCCACCGGCCAACGCAGGCAAACCCACCTTTTCCCCCAACACGATCAACCGTGGCCAAACGTGTGGCTAACCCCCAGGGGCGCCAAAGACGCGACCACCGACGGGGGAAAGCCGCCCCCATTCATGAAAGGCCAGAGGAGGCAACCGCACACGACAGAAGGCGGGACACAGTCACAGGCGGTATGACACAGTCGGGTTTAAACACTTGGGGGGCTTAGGAGATGAGATCACCAGAGACAGACGAAGGATCAAACACACTAGCTGTGGGGGTGGGAGAAGTAAAGGAAAGCTCGGGGAGAGCTGGAGAGACAAAACGCCCTCAGACACGGCCGAGCCACCGGGAAAACACGCACGGGATTCCCAGCTGCCCCAATACACAAGGACAGTCCCGTGACGGCCCAGGACACCGGCCGGCCGACCTTTGTGGCACTCTCCCCATTCCTCGAGCCTCTTTCACCACGTGCTCCAGAACTCACCCCACTGCCAGGGCAACCCATGTTGTCCCAACACGCGGTAAGAACTGAGCCGCTCATGAAGAGAGCTGTCCCAACAACGAGGCATAACACGAGAGCTCACATGGAGTGCGCCCACGGCTGTACCACCACGTCAGAGGACCCCGGCCCTGCCCACACCATGAAGAAAGAAAAAGGAAAGAAACGAAGCCGGGCCGGATTCTACACCGCTGCCTTCCACACCACACACAGTGGGTGGGAGAGGCAAGGAGCCCGCAGGCAGAACAAGTGCGGTCTCATTCGCCATTAATGCCCATCTCTCGTCTGGTTGCAGCTTAGGCCCAGCACGGAGAGCTCAACATCGCCTCATCACAGAACAGCCCAGAGGGTGACCCGATGAGGGAAACAACCAGAAGGAAAACATGCTTTGAGAGCCCCACCAACCCCACTTGGCCGACACGCGGTACAAAAGAACCCAAGCTGGGTACGGGTTGTCATGCGCACACCAAGATGCCTGACAGCAAGGAGGTGCACGAAGTCTAAAAGGGCCCAAACACCACCTCCACATAGCCACCACCCCACGGCACTGTGCAAAAACCAGAAAGGAGAAAGAACATGGCAACCCATGAGGTAATCCACTCACATGGCACAGAGAGACGACGCCCGGGAACGGGCAGGCAGCTCGCGCTGGACCTGGGTTTTGCAGGGCGGGGCCGTTACATGGATCACCGAGAGCACAAAGCGCCTCATCAGACACCCTTTTAGCGAAGAGAAACCCGGGAGAAGAGGAAGAACCGAGAAGGGAGGGAGGACCGCGAGGAGAGGGAGGACCGGGAGAACTACACTTCCCCCGTGACAACCACCGCGGGACACCGTGTCAGCACTAACCTGGTGGCACAAAATGCCTACTAGGGGTTGAAAAACATACCACGCCCAGGATCCGGAACAATCCAATGATCAGGGGAACCTCTCTAAAACGCGGAAAAGGCCATCACATCCCCCAAACTAAGGCATCGTCAACACGACCAGAGCTCGCGTGGACATCTGGTCGACCCCAGGAGCGTGGTGGCGAAGGGCACAAGGGACAAACGGGAGCGGGAGACGTCCAGGTGCGGCCAACCGCGCGCTCAGGGGCCGGCCGGTCCCCACCTCCGGAGCGGGACTTGGAAAAAAAAAATCCCGGCAGGCGCGCCTCGGGCGACAGGATCTCACGAGGCAGGGGCCACGAACGGGCGGGCCCGGGGCACTCTCCACGTCCTCAGTGGGCCTCCTGTGCCGGCACACAACTCTCTAGGGGACTTGCAAGAAATTGCAGCGGGTGCCCCGGATGACCGAGATGCACGCGGGTCCCAGGCCCGTTCCACGTACAAACACGTGCTCGGGGGCGGGGTGGGGGACCTGTCCCGCCTCCGGACGGGGACTTTGAAAAATTCCTGGCAGGGGTCTTAGGCGACCGGGACCGCACGCGGGCCCAAGGCCGAATCCTCATCCTCCCTCGGCACCCTATCCGTACACTCCTGCTCTGGTGGCCAGGACCGGTCCCCACACCTCGGGAGCCCAACTCGGCGGTCAGTGGAGAGGCCGCGCACGGCGACCGGGCCACAGACGGGACGGCGAACGGCCGCGGGACACCCTATACCGTTCATCCGCCTTGTCCCCGTTCGGTCCCCGCGGACTGAGGAGCACCGGAGCCTGCTGGTCAACCTGCCTGGGCGGGCGCGCCCACACATCGCTCGAGCCCGGGGGCGCGGTGACAGCCTGCCTCCTCCCAACCTCCCTCCACGCCCAATCTCCGAGGAACGGGGAGCGCTGGAGCCAAGGCAACGGCGGTGAAGGTCACGCTAGCCCTGCAGTCTTCCCGGAACTCTGCCTCGGGCAACGAGGCCACCTCCTGTCCCCTCGCCTGCTTCGCTGGAGCTCTAGAGTGCCATATAAAAACGGCCGCCAGGTGGAGCCCCACAAGTCAGCGAGACAAATCCCGGTCGCCGGCCACTCGGCGGCTCGACTCCATCCATCCAGGTCCACCTCGGATCGCGTTTCTCAGCACGGACACCCACCCTCGCGCCCGCGGCCCCCTTCCGCTCAGGCGGAAGGCGTCCGGCACGCTAACTCAGAAAATGCTGGGAAGGCCCGGGTGGACGTGGGTTGCAAAAGTAAAACCATGAAAGGACTCGCAGCAAACACGGAGAAGTCACTTTCATCACACCTCGAGTGGATGGAAACCACAGAGTTCAGACCAGGAGAAAATATTGGCAAGCCACATATTACCACAGGAAGGTGTGAGGAACCTTCCCAATGCAACTGTATTGTTTAAAGGGGGCGGGGATTCTCTTCTTACAGGCAAAGTCTAGAGAAAAGGCAGGCAGGCAGGCAAGAAAGAGAGAAAGACTGAGAGAAAGAGAGCAAGCAAGCAAGAGAGAAAGAACACAAGAAAGAAAGATAGCCAGCAAAAAGAAAGAAAGCGAGAAAGCGAGAAAGAGAAAGAGAGCAAGAAAGAAAGCGAGAAAGCGAGAGAGAGCAAGCGAGCAAGAAAGAAAAAAGCAAGAAAGAAAGCGAGAAAGCGAGAGAGAGCAAGCGAGAGAGAGAGAGAGCAAGAAAGAAAAAAGCAAGAAAGAAAGAAAGAAAGAAAGAAAGAGAGAAAGCGAGAAAGCAAGAGAGCAAGAAAGAAAGAACACAAGGACACAAGAGAGAGAGAAAGCGAGAATGCGAGAAAGCGAGAAAGAGGCTAAGACATACACGTGTACAGAAAGCAAAAAAAAGCAAGCAAGCAAGCAAGCAAGCAAGCAAATGTAGCATAGCATATGTTGCCACAGAACAGTTTGGTGTTTGGTGAGCTATTTTTTTTCTCATAAGGAGAAAACAGTTCCCTACGGTAAAAGCTTATACATACACGTGTACATTGTTCGCCCTCTCAATATGAGTTTGTCCGTCCCTGAGGTCAGGCACAGTCTACCTAGGCATCTGCAACACAGGTCGGCAACAGCTTTGGTTACTTCTGCAACGTGTCCAATCCAAAATAAAAATAATAATAGCTAAATAACAGACTGAGTAGATACGTACGTACATGCGTAAGCGCATCCATCCACCCATCCGTGAAGGGGGAGGGAAAACTTAAGTAAGCAGACTCCAGAAACAACACCTAATCCAACACCTAATTCCTGCCTTGAAAAGTGAGCGGGAGGTTTTGAGAAGTCAGAGAAAAGGGGAAAAAGGAAAGAAAGAAAGACAGAAAGACAGTGGAAACTTCAGTAAGGAGACTCAAGAAACAACACCTAACCCATACTGCGATTGCTGCCTTGAAAAGTGAGCGGGAGGTTTTGAGAAGTCAGAGAAAAGGGGAAAAAGGAAAGAAAGAAAGACAGAAAGACAGTGGAAACTTCAGTAAGGAGACTCAAGAAACAACACCTAACCCATACTGCGATTGCTGCCTTGAAAAGTGAGCGGGAGGTTTTGAGAAGTCAAAGAAAAGGGAAAAAGTAGGAAAGAAAGACAGAGGAAACTTAAGTAAGCAGACTCGAGAAACAACAGCTAACCCATACTGCGATTGCTGCCTTGAAAAGTGAGCGGGAGGTTTTGAGAAGTCAGAGAAAAGGGGAAAAAAGGAAAGAAAGAAAGAAGGAAAGAAAGAAAGACAGAACGAAAGAAAGAAAGAAAGAAAGAAAGAAAGAAAGAAAGAAAGAAAGAAAGAAAGAAAGAAA
>NW_007750150.1:0-473 GCF_000696425.1 Galeopterus variegatus | reverse complement strand
GGGAGGAAAGAAAGAAAGAAGGAAAGACAGAAGGAAAGACGAAAGAAAGAAAGAAAGAAAGAAAGAAAGAAAGAAAGAAAGAAAGAAAGAAAGAGACAGAGAGAGAAAAGAAAGAGAAGTAAAGAAAAGTGAGCGGGAGGGCCGGCCCCTGGCTCACTCGGGACAGTGTGGTGCTGACAACACCAAGTCAGGGCTTAAGATCCCCTTGCCCGTCATCTTTAAAAAAAATAATAAATAATAATAATAAAGAAAATAAAAAAATAAAGTGAGCAGGGTATGATTTTAAAGGCGTTATAACATTCTCCCTGCCTTTCATTTGTCACGACAGATCCTATGGTCATTTACAAATTATGTTGACTTCCCCCTTTGGACTTCTTGAGAGGAATGAGAGGAAGAAGTTGGCTGAACACCGGGAACTTCCTTCCTTACTTCTGTCACAAAGACGGTTTTTAGGTTTGTTCTACGGAGTGAAA
>NW_007750149.1:5915-10277 GCF_000696425.1 Galeopterus variegatus | reverse complement strand
AAATGTGCAGTGTCCCACAGAGAGCTCTCTCCCCAGTGCAGATAGCTTCCTGAGCACAGCAGGAGGGAAACAAGAGAAGACATCCCTGAGGATAACTGGCAAAAGGTCCACTTGGGCAGGAGAAAAAAAATAACGAGGCCATTTGCTGGGAAAATAGAATAGTTTGGTCAGGCTCCCTCGCCTCGGGGCAGGTTGAGGGTGGTGCGGTGCATTCTTGGTAAGCAAATTGTGTGTGTGTGGGGGGGTGGAATTAGTGTGCATTCACAGCGCCCCCACCTTGGCTAGTGACTGTCCCAGACATCCTCCCCACATGGCCATGCTCTCAAACCTATGGATTCCAAGGACATTTTTGCCGGTTACCTAACTCATAGACCTGCATATGAGGGGTCTCATAACCCAGCCTGGAGTGTGAGGGTTCTGGGGATCCATCCTGGCATGTGAAGGGCCAGGTGACCCAGTCTGGACAATGGGCTTGAGAGGTCTGTGAGCTCCAGACCCAGCCCTAGCTCGACAACTGGCCTAGTGAGCAGGATTACAGGCAGGTAAAAGAGCTCGACACCATTTCATACAAAAAGCCAAGAGCCTCTAAGATTTTATGCAAACATGGCCAGCTCTCCCCAAAGCAGAAGAGCCACAGCTACGGGACAGGATCTGATCCCAAATCAGCATAGTTGCCCAGAGCAATGAATCCATGTAAGCCTTTCAGTCAGTAACCAAAGCAATCATTCTTACAAAACAGAAGGTGAAATTTATAATTCTTGACATAAAAACACATTAGGAAAAAAGTATATATTATAAACTGGAGCAAAACTCCCAGACTATACCAACAAAATCTTGCAAGTGGGGATGTGTGAGAAAATGGTATGTGCAGTAATTTTCTGATCTTTCACGGAAGGTAGGACCGTCTGTAGCAATTGCTTCATCTGCAAAGTTGGTAATCTGAGACTGGAGGCACGTTTAATTAAGTATAACATGTGTTAATTAACATGTGTTAATTAAGTATATATGCAGACTTGCCAAATGGTAGAGCTGAAAAAAAGGCTGTATACCTTCCAAATTAACACAGCAGAAAATATAAAAGAACCAACAGACCACAATAGCAAATGGTAGAAAACTAGGAAATAGCAAGAAAGAATAAAAAGGCAGAAAATAGAAATAAGATGACAGAGATAAAACTAAACACTTCTGTTACAACAGTACGTGTTAATGTGAAAAGTCAACCTAATGTATAAAAAGAATTCTCAGACTGGATCAAAAGAACTAAATCTAGCTATAAAAGCTCTATATAAAAACAACACGTCTTTTACCATATATGTTTTATTTGTTTTCCAGATTTACTCTCTGTTATTCTCCACTGCTTTAGGAACCAGGAGGCCAACAAATACCAATATATCAACACATGGCCTTGCATCTAGCTTCCAGTTGAGTTTGGTCATAAGCATCGACCCAAAGGCCGAGGGAGGGAGGAAAGTGAGGTCAGGGCATTTATTTCCTGGTTTCCTTATGCAAAGCACCAGAGTTAGCTGCCACCTGCTGCCAAAGGTCACAGGTGCCATCAAGCAGCTGTTTCTCTTCGGTCTCCAGAGAGTGAGAAAGGGGTGGTAATGTCACCCCACTGTTACACTGTCCCTAGTGGTTTCTCCACACCCTGCTCACACCTTTGCAGATGGTCCCTTTATTTATTCTCATCAGGTTACCCAATTTGAACATGGCATCTGTTTTCTACCAGAACCCTGACTTATAAACACCCAAACAAAATTACTTATAAAACTGAAAGTAAAAGAATGAGAAAAGAATGGTAGGCAAATTTAAACATAAGAAGATAGGGTTTATTTTCCTCAGAAAATGGTGAACTCAAAGAAAAAGTATTAAAAGGGATTAAAAAGATCACATTACACTAATGAAGGACAAGATCCACATTAGTGTAAAATTGTCTTGAAGCTGGTAAATGATACAGAGTTACAACATATCAAGTCAAAAATTTGCTAGAAATGCAAAGACAAGGGACCAAAATCCAGTAGGAATGATGCCTTTTAATACAACTTTCTGAGTCTTTAAAGATCAAGTTACACATTAGTGGGAAAACAGGTAAAATCTGAACAAAGTCTATAGTTTAGATAAAAGAATTGTACCCATGTTAATTTATTCATTTATTCAAATATCCTGAAGTCATGTTAATTATCATTAGCGGAAGCTAGGTGAAGGGTGTATGGGAACTATTTGTACTATTTTTGTAAACTTTTCTGTAAATCTAAAATTATTCCCAAATAGAAGATTTAGAAAATATTAATAGAAGATAGAGTTATAGAAAATCTGAATGACATCATTGATGGTATTGACCTAAGAACAGAAACTGCTCTTCCTTCTCATGTGGTCTTGAAATGCAAAACATTTCTATGTACTAATTAGGCAAGAAAAAACTCAAAAATTCTAAAAAGCAAAAGCATCAAACCATACTAGTGATGGTGGCATTTTCAGTAAACATTTTCCTATCTTCCTTTCTTGTTTCAAACTTTACCTGAATTTTTTTTTTTTTTTATATTCCGCCTTCTCCAGGAAGCGTATGTTTCAGGAGAAGTGGGATCCAGTCCCAATTCTAGGGGTGGAATCTTGTTTGATCTAAATCAAATCATAGTGGTCTCATTCCCACTGCCAGTGATGGACATGTAAAACAATCTTGGTGAATGAACTTTGAAGGAGAGTCTGATGATTGACTTCTGGAAAAGGTTTACTTTGATGCTAAAAAGAAACAGTCCCTTTTATGCATCTGAAATTTGTCATAGGCATGTGACACCCAAAGCTGCATCTTAACACCATGAAGGGAACTAATCTCAGGACAAGTCCTATGTGCTGATGATGGCAGAACAGAATAGTCAGAAGAATGTGGATCCTTAATGGATGTCATTGAGCTGCCACATAAATCAGCTCTGAAACCCTCCTGCCTCAAACTTCTTGTTATGTAAAATAATAGATCTTCAAGGCAGTTGAGCCAGAGTTTTCTGTTATTTGATGAAGAAAGAACTCTGATTTATAATATATATGAAAAATAATGAAATGAAAGAATTACATATTAAAACCCATAGGGTGGAGCCAAAACATTATTCAGAGGAAAAGTCATTTCCTTTCATCTCTTTCATTTCCAACATATGCAGTACCTCAGATGGACTAAGCATTCAAATCAAGAAGTTAGAGAATAGAAGAGTGGTTACTAGAGACTGGTAAGAGTGTGGGGAAGAAGGGAGAATAGGAAGAGGATGGTCACTGGAATACAAAATTGTAGCTAGATAGAAAGAGTAAGTTCTACTCTTCTGTAGCACTGCAGGGAGACTACAGTTAACAACAATTTATTGTATAATTTTAAATAGCTAGTAGAGAGATTTTGAATGTTTCCAACACAAAGAAGTGACAAATATGCTAATTACCCTGATATAATTATTGCACACAGTATACATCCATCCAAATATCACATTGTATCCCATAAATATATACAATTATCATGTGTCATTTAAGAAAAAAATTAATTTAAATAAAGTGAAAAAAGAGAAGTTGGAAAAAAGAAAGACAATAAAATGTCAAGGAAAGCAGAAAAAAATAATTAATTAAAACATAAATTCAGTGATTTTCTATTGCTAACTTGACTCTGCATCTAGGCCTACAACCTCCTTTAACTAGATCATTTCCTCCTTTTCATCTTTTCTATCATCCCTTGCACTCAGCTTTAGATATTTTCTGCCCTTTTCCACTCCCAAGGCAAGGAGGATTAGTGGCAATCCACCAAGTATTACCAGCAACAGGCTCAGTTTGCCCTCTCACACTAAACAAATGACCCAAAAGTCCAAAAGTCGGTGCAAGAACTAGAAGTTGTATTCAGATAATCAGCACCTGGGGGATGACCAGGCTAAAATCATCCTTCCTTCTGATGCCTGTTTTGGGGGTTATAAAGGGGAAGAGACAGGAAGGTTGAGGTAAGGATTTTGTCCTACAGGCAAAGGGGGAGGCTGGTCATGGATCAGCAGAGGGTCTGAGTCAGATGTCAGAGTCCCAGGATGGACTGGGCGCTTTGTCATCATGGAGTCTGCAGTTAGTAGACTGGTCAACTTCAAACCCTTGTCGTTATCTCAGGGTCAACGTCTTTATCTCTGAGGGAGAGCTCAAAGACAGTAACCTCAGTCAAGCATCACTGGAACATAAAAATACCTGACTTGTTCCTCTAACTAACATGGAATACAATATTTCTTTAAGCAAGAAGGTGAGTTAATAACCAGGTAGGGTGCTTTGCCTTTCTCTTAGAATTCTTTTGCTTGCAGTTGATTGGGAAAGGTAAGAAAAATAAGAAAACTTACTTTCAATTCTTAATATTTA
>NW_007750149.1:2680-5796 GCF_000696425.1 Galeopterus variegatus | reverse complement strand
AGTCCCATCTTCAAAGAAGCGGTTTCTGACTGCCCAATCTGAAGCAGCCTCCCTTCCCTAAACCCAGGGCAGTATTGCTTTCCCTGCTTTATTTATCTTTTTCCATAGCAATTAATCGCCACATGAAATTTGATAATTTGTTTGTTATGTATTTCTCCCATTATATAAGGTTTATAAGCACAAGAAACTGGTCTCTACCTTCTGGGACAGTGTCTGGCATATAGTAGGAGCCTCAATAAATATTTATTAAGTAATTGAACAAAAGCTGATATTAAAACTGGGGAAAAATTTTTCTGACGGGTCCTCATAAAAGGGGAAACTGAGCAGTGTAATGGAGGTATCCTTAGCAGCATCCTTAAAGCAGACACAACAAAAGGTCCTCAATGACTCTTAATTAGTGTCGAGTCAACTCAGAGCAGGAGACAGCAGAGAGCCACCATGAGTAGTTCTATCTGCACTTTCTTCCAGTTCTCCTTCCTCTCTGGCTGAAATCTCTCTTGCTGCAACCGAAGTCCATTATGCCATCCTCAATAGCAATTTCTACTCGACAGAATAATAGGTTCAGATATAGTAAGCAGCCATCATCTGCCTAAAAAGTTATTCTATAGATGTGAACAATATGATCAATTTACGTTATTTGGAAGGAGGCCCAGTGAGTTAATAAAAAGGTGGCATTTTGGAATATTTTTGAAAGTGTTTATTATTTACAAAATAATTTAAAAAAAGAAAGTTTATTATTATTGAGTAGACACATTGACACAATTGCTAATACAAGATCTTCTGAACCTATTCAAGTTATTCAGATGAAACATTAGGAAGCAATTATGTGCAAATTTATGTTTGTTAAAGTCACTGACTATGGTACACTAGTTGGCTTTAATATCTATTTTATCAAATCTAAGATAGCACCAATTGTAAGCAGCTCATGTATCTCTAAGAAAAAAAGGCTGATGATTATCATTGTAAGACTCAATTTTAGGATGCGTCTCAAATCTATAAAAAATTGTAAGAGATAACATTTAATAAAGACTTATGATTTAGGCCCTGTGCTAAGCATTTTAAATAAACATTCTCTTTTATTCCCTCTGAAGTACAAGGGAATAGGTACCTTTATCATCTCCGCTTTACAAATGATGAAGCCAAGGGTAATTACCCCAATTCACAAAGCTGGTACAGGACGGAGAACAAGAGTAAGCTCAGAACTGTCTGACCCCAGAGCTTGAGCTGCTAGCTACTGTATTTATAGTATCTTCTATGATCTTATTTACTCTGTTGCTTTCCTTAGTCATATCTTCTTAGACTAGGCATGTAGAGGCTATTCTAGGGAGGCTATTTGTACCAAAAGAGGCAATCAGTCAGTATAGCAGTCCATGCAAATAAAAAACCACCTGATTTAGCTTTTCCCTCTAAGAGTGAAATTTGTAAAGCCCCATACGCTTTTTTTTTTAAAAAATTAAGAACATAAAAATTTATTCAGCCTGGCAGAGGTATTCCAGAAGGGCAGCTACTCTGAGCTGTAGCCTTGATTATTAGAGCTCTATACAGTATTGAGAGAAATGGACCCAATGATGTCCAGGACCAACTTGCTCATTGTTCATAGATAGTACAAAGGAAAATTTTTAGCTCTGGGTTCTTTGAATGATAAAAACTTCTTTCTTTAAAATTTATTTTAATTAATTTATTATTATTATTATTTTTACATTCAAAGATATTCGAGATACAGAAACAACCTAAGTGCCCGTAAGAAAAAATGTCATATATAAATACAATGGAATACCACTTAGTCTTTAAAAAGAAAGACATACTACCATTTGCAACAAAATGGATAAACACGGAGGACGTTATACTGAGTAAACTAAGCCAGATATGGAAAGAAAAATGCTGCGTGATCTCACTTGTATGTGGAATCTCTAAAAATAAGTTGAATACATAAAAATAGAGAGTAGGACAGTGATTACCAGAGGCAGAGAAAAGGAGGAAATGGGGAGATGTAGGTCCAACAATATAAACTTGACGTTATGTAGAATAAATAAGTCTAGAGATCTAATATATAGCAGGAAGATTATTAATAATGTTGTGTTCTTGTTTTTTAATTTTTAAAATTTATTTATTTATTATTTACATTCTAAGATGTTGTTGTAGAGCAATTGGGGGGAGGGGGAGAGAGAGATAGGGTGGGAGGAAGAGGAAAGGTGGGCATGGTCGAGGCCCATGACAGGCCCCTCATTCCAGCAGGGGAGCCTGGGGCACTTCCAGCGGCAGCTCACTGGTTGTTGCTGAGCTGGATGTGGACATTGGGGAGGCATGGCTGAGGCCCTTGGCCCCCCACTCCACCCTGGCTTAGGAGCCTGGGGACTTCTGATCCTTCTAGGTTTTATAGGTGTTCTTAGGGGGTGTTAGACCTTCACTGGTTAATATGAGAACTTTGTCTCTGATCTGTGTGTGGGTGTTTTGTGTTTTCTTTCACTTCTATGCTGGATTATTGGCTACCCCTGCCTCTTAGATTCTGCACTGGAACTAATCTGTTGTCCATTCCTTACTTCTGAAATGAGGAGACTTCCTGTAGGAACCAGCATTTGAGCCGTGTGGTTGAGTTAAATTGCTGTTTCCTGCTGATTCCCTGGGAAGGCTTTTCGTGCAGCTCAGGGTTTAACTGTTGACCTTTTCAGCACTTCCAGGTCTTTAAGGTCTGATCCACCTGGGTTGTGTGGAAACTCTCATCTGGGCCTGAGTCTTTTCAGCAAACTAAACCCCTGCATCCTCTATTGCTGACCAGTCTACACTGAGTGGGCCTATGCTGATTAGAGGGCAGATCAGCTGTCCATGCTGTGCTCCAATGTTCCCTTGGAGGGCTAGTCTCCCCCACCCCTGAACTCCAAACACTTCCCATGGGATGGGCCGTGCCCCTTTTGATGACTCACTGACCTCTAAGCTCCTTTTTCAGTTGTTGTGGCTCTTCACTCCTGTGTGGGTCCACAGGAACCCTGTCAGTGGTCTTGCTAGCTTGGGGGCTACCAAGGCCCTCTTCTCCCCTGCCACCTCCAAGCAACTTCATACAAAGGGCACAGCAGCAGCTTTTGCCAGTTCTTGCTCCATGTGCTCACCAGGGCCAGCCT
>NW_007750149.1:0-2032 GCF_000696425.1 Galeopterus variegatus | reverse complement strand
AATAGTTGTAAATTGGTTGATTGTGGGAGAGGGTGACACTGGGGACCATCTATTCTGCCATTTTGATCAGAAGTCCAATCATATTGTATTCTATACTGAAAATTTGCTAAGAGAGCAAATTTTAGGTCCTCTTATCACACACACAAAAAGAAGTAGCTATAGAAAGTGATGGATGTGTTAATTTGCTTATCTATACTAATCATTTCACTATGCATATGTACATCAAAATATCATGCCGTACACCTTATATACAATAAAAATAAATTTTAAAAAGATTTTGACAGTTATCCCACACAGATTTTAAAATAATTATATTAATAAATTTAAAGATTAAATATCAAAATGGGAGAAACTTGGCAGAGAAACTATCAAAAAGAATTAAGCAAAACTTGTGGAATTGGAAATTCCAATAATTTAAATAATGAACTCAATGAATATGTTTAGTATCATATTATAGATAATTGAAAGAGAATTAGTAAACTAGAAGAAGAGGTACAAAATGAAGCATGAAAAGACAAAAGAATGGAAAATCTAGAAAATAAAGAGAAACATAAGACATGGAAAAAATCTACTATGAGTATAATTGGAGTCTCAAAAGAAGAGCAGAAAGTGAATGGGGCAGAGGAAATTTTTGAAGAGACCATTGCTGAGAATTTTTTAAACTGATAAAGCCATAAAGCTAAAGATTCAAAAAGTACTTTTGACACCAAGCAAAATAAACACAAAGAAAACTACTCCTGGGCATGTCATAGAAAAACCATTAAAGAGAAAATCTTTATAAGAGAGAAAAGTGCATATCACTTTCAAAGGAACAACCAGAATGGTGAAAGCTGGCTTCTTGGCAGAGCAATGGAAATCTGAAGACAATGGTATTATATCCTGAAGATGTGAAATGATAATAATTTCCAACATAGAATTTTATATCCAGTGAAAATATCACTCTAAAATGAAGCTGGAATAAGTTATTTTCAGAAAAATAAGAATTTAGATAATTAATTACCAACAGATCCACTTAAAAGAAATATTAAAGAATATTCTTCAAGCAGAAAGATTATGCAAGGTGACAGCTTGGTGTTACAAAAAAAAAGTGAAGAGCAAAGAGAAAGGAAAAATATGTGGATAAATCAAAATCAAAATTAAATGAATAGAACAATAATGGTAATATCTTATGGTGCTTGAAATGTAGAGAGAATATGAAATAGTGCATAAGGCAAGAGGAGAAGAGTGTTACATTGGCCAAGAAATGACAACAACGAAAAAAAGGTTTTTTGGTTTTTCTTTTTTTAATCTCCAAGGTAACCACTAAAAGAATAAAAGAACGTATAATGAGCAAGCAAATAGAGGGAAAAATAAGGAATAACAAAATGTACCTTGATTAATCCAAAAGAAGGTAAGAAAATAAAAAGGAGAACATAGAACAAATGAGGTCAATAACAAATATGGTAGTTTTAAATCCAAATACATCTAAGAATTCCAATTAAAAGGAAATATTTTGTAACCAGATTTTTAAAAAAAATCTTTACACTGCTTACAAGAGACATTCTAAATATAAGTCCATGGAATAAATGCAAGCAAAATCATTGGGAAAAATACACCACAAAAATGCTAATCAAAGGAAGGCTGGTATAGCTATACCTAAATAGACATTAAGGCAATGAGCAACACTAGAGATAAAGAGAGAGATTTTATAATTATAGAAGAATCTACCCAACTGGAAACTATAAGAATTCTATATGTATATGCACCAATTAACATAGCCACAAAATATATTGTGCAAAGTAGACCAGCATTTTTTAAGGTCACAGAGGGAGTTCATTGACAGAGTCTGTTTAGCTTGCCTCTACCAATAGTACCTGATAAAGTGCCTGACACTTTTTAGGTTCACAATATATGACTAAAAATACCAGTATTACAAACCAAGATGCCTAATATTTCTACTCATACCTACCCCTGTAGAAATCCTAATAAACGCATTGCTAGTGCTTAAAACATACATAATACACATACACACAAACACACATTAACTGAACTA
>NW_007750148.1:0-10277 GCF_000696425.1 Galeopterus variegatus | reverse complement strand
GGGGGGGGGGGGGGGGGGACGGCTGGAGTGACTCTCGGCTCCCTCAGCAGAATCATGCAGAAGCAGCCGACGGTTGTCCTGGGTGTCGCGCACACCGTTGTGCAGAGGATGTCCTCCTTTGTGCGACAGATTGACTTTGCTCTGGACTGGGTGGAGGTGGAGGCCGGACGTGCAATATACAGGTGAGGCCTGTGGGCATGGCGTGGGGCATGCAGGTGAGGCCCCCAGGCACCCTTCTCTCACTCTGGACCCTGTGCTGCAGTGGCTGTGAAAACAGTGCCGCTAACGCACCAGTGAGGGACAGACTTCCTCAGCCACACCCCTGAGATTCTCTGAGAAGTGTCCTTTGTCAGCCTCCAGGGCTCTGCGCACACTTGTGCACACTCACACGTGCGTGTTTTCTTGGCATCCTTCCTTCACAACGACCCACAAGTGCCACGTTAGAAACAGCACTGAGGTACTTGCGTGCTGGGTACCCTGCAGAGCCGGCTGCCCTAGCTCCACGCCACAGCATGTCCTCACGCGTCCGAGAGGCTGCGTTCCGCATCATACTCCCCCAGGTCACAGGCAGGCCTGGGTGGCAGCTATCAGTTTTTAGGATGTTAAAAATTGGGCTGAGCCCATGGCGCACTCGGGAGAGCAGCAGCGCTCCCGCCGCGGGTTCGGATCCCATATAGAGATGACCGGTGCGCTCACAGTGCTCACTGGCTGAGCGCGGTGCAGCCGGTCTCAAAAAAGGACAAAAAAAAAAGGATGTTAAAAATTAAAACTAATGGGCCGGCCCGGTGGCGCACTCGGTAGAGTGCAGCGCTTGGGAGCACGGTGGTACTCCTGCCGAGGGTTCGGATCCCACATAGAGACCGGTCTGCTCACTGGTTGAGTGCGGTGCGGGCGCAACACCGAGGGTTGCGATCCCGTTGCCGGTCACTAAAAAAGACAAAAAGGAAAAAAAAATTAAAACTAAGGAGATTTTAGAATATTTATCTATTTAAAACTAACAATAAACTCATACCTGTTAAAATAAGTATTTTTAAACGAAAAATAACTGTATTTTTCAAAACAAAAACAAATTTAGCAAGAAGACTCCATTCTTTGATTTTTTTGCATCCCGAGGTCCAGTTGGCCATTGGGACGCAGGGTCTGGGGCTGGGGCGCTGTGCTGAGGGCCTCCAGGGCTTGTGTATGTGTTGCAGGCAGGGGGACAAGTCCGACTGCACATACATCGTCCTCAGCGGCCGGCTGCGCTCTGTGGTCCGGAAGGGCAACGGGAAGAAGCGCCTGGCGGGGGAGTGTGGCCGTGGTGACCTCGTTGGCATGGTAGGCGTGCGGCTCCCTGCTGCCTGCCACTCCTGCTCGCTGCATCTCTCCTGGGTGACATCTTGGGTGACCTCCTGGATGTGGCCTGGCCAGTTACCTGGGCCTGGGGGGAAAGCCCTTGAAGCAACCTGAAGGAGTCCATGCTGAGCTTGAGGCTCGGCCTCTGCTGGGTCGGCTGCTGAGTACCTGTCGCTGCCTCCGGGCACCCATCCCTGGTTTCCATGCGCACTTGTTCCCAGCCCAGGCTGTAGCCCTGGCGGACAGGTAGCAGCAGCAGTCATCTCCCAAAGGGCTCCAGGGAGAGCAGCTGGTGGCTGATCCAGGCCTGCTAGGGCCATCGGCACCAGCGCATTCCTCCATGAGAGCTACAGCTGACCAGCCACAAGATGCCACAGCCTGGGACGTTTGCTAACTTGTTTAAAGTTTTAAAACAATGTGTGGGGAAGCCCCAGGGGTCTTCTGGGTGGCCCCCTGAGGCTAGAGGTGTCTCGGCAGGCGTGTGTTCAGGGCCGTTTCTTCCTACCCTGTCCCAGCGCTCACAAGAGCTCTGGGCCAGTGTCTTCCACAGTGGTGCTATGTGCAGCCTGGTGGCTCCAGCTGCCGTCTTCTAGGTGAAAATTTGCATACCCAACAAGATGCCTCAGTACCCAACAACAGGGCTTCTGCAGGTTCCAGGTGACATTTCGCTTGGGCTCTGTCATGGGAGGGCTGGACTCTTCTCCGAAGGCACTTTTTTCTGAGTATTCAGGCTGCCCTGGTGACAGCCTGTTGTGGCCAGCGCCTGCACTGGGATCTGTCTGGGTTGCTGGGCACATTTTTGGCTTCAGCACGTTCTGATGGCACAACCATCTGTTCTGTCAGAAGCTCCCTGGCTGCTTCCACCATGTGGAGTCGAGGGCTCAGTGGTGGGGCTTTCTCCTTTGCTGCCATGCTGCTGTTGCCCTCTGGACAGGTGCAGCTGGCATGGCCTGAGCACTGAGGTCCCAGCATCTCGCTCTTCTTCCTCAGGTGGAAACGCTGACCCACCAGGCCAGGGCAACCACAGTGCACGCTATTCGGGACTCAGAACTGGCCAAGCTGCCGGCCAGAGCCCTGACGGCCATCAAGCGCAGGTATCCGCAGGTAAGGGGGGTGCAGGGCTCTTGTTCCGAGCTGTGCCTGAAGTTCAGGTGACAACTCAGTCTCAGTGCAGATGAAAACAACCTGGAGCAGGCAGGTTGGATGCCTTTGAAGAAAGTGACAGATCAGAGCTGGTTTAGGCAGAGTGGGGCTTCCTCGTTGGGTGTGGCTCAGGAGAGGTGGAATTGGAACCCGAAGGGGGCAGGCAGTGGTGAGCAGTCCCAGCAGCAGGGCGAGGGGAGTTTGTGCTTCATCTCAGGGCCGGGGCTGCAGCTGGTTTTCCTGGTGGTCTGCTCTACTTGCAGTAACTGATGTAGCTGCTCAGAGGAACGGGCCCCTAGCAAGGGGGAAAGGACCGGCTGCAGTGGCTCTGAAGGCATAGGTCTGTTCGACCTTCAGCCAGCACATGATGCACATGTCCCAGAAACGCTTCTGTTCTGCAGCAGATGGGAAGGTGGGGGAGGGCGTGGCCCCCGGCACTTCCCGGGCCTCTCCCAGGCCACCCCTGCCCTGCGCAGACCTCCTGAGGCTTACCACAGGACTGCCGGCTCCCTCCGCTCCCGACACGCCTCCCAAGGGCGACCCAGACTCCGGTCTCTGAGGGCTTCTGACAAGGGTGACAACCGAGGGTGCTGTGGGTGCCCATTGAAGTCCCAGGAGAGCCTGGCAGAGCCTGCGAGTGGATGGCAGGCCACACAGCCCGAGGGTGCAGCTGCAGGGCATGTGGATGTGCAGACAGCGCTGCTCTTCCTCCACCTGCTGGGCTCAGGCCTGTAATCTGCCTGTGGGACCCCAGGGTGTCGCCACAGCCCGGAGGGCAGGGCCTCACCTCCGGCCAGCAGCTTCTAGGTGGGCTGTGGTTCTCTGCAGGGTCGTTGTGAGCCAGCCACACCAAGGAGGGGGTGACTGCTCTCCTGGAGGGAGACACGCTCTGTGAGTTGTGCCAGCAGTGGCCACGCGACCCCAGTTGGTGACCCCACGTGCCAGTCCTGGAGCTCTGAGGGCAGAGGCCAGCTGTGCTCCCCCACCCTGGTGGGACCATGGTCCACTCATGGCCACTGCCATGGATCCAGAAACCTTCCCATCTCTTGTCTCCACCCTTCCAGTCTCACTGTCTCCTGCCTTGGGAAGGTCTTTCTCACACCAGACCATACTGCCCACTTCCAGCTGGTGCGACACCCACGCTGACCACTAGGGACAGTGCTGGGTTTCCCTTCTCCTCTGTGGGCAAGTTGAGCAGCAGCCCCGGGTGTGGTGTGAGCTGCGGAGGGGTCTCTCCTTGTGACACCGCAGGTCACCACTGGGTGACTGACAGGACGCAGCTCACAGCAGGCGGCCGGCTGGCCTTGCCCCAGGACCCTCCAGCACAGGAAGCTCCATGGTGGGGCTGCTGCCAGTCAGCCCCTTGCCCTCAAACACCACTTTCCAACCCCCGTCTGTTCTTGGATTTTGAATGAGTGAAATAATGCAGGCGGCAGTGCCTTGTGTGTGGCTTCTTTTGCTGGGCGTGGTGTTTGTGGTATTTCAGAGACCCGCGTGGTTTTATCGTTGCTGCGGCCTTCTTATTGCCAAGGGGCACTTTGTTGTGACCACAACCTTTTATCCATTCTCCTGTTGATGGATATTTGGGTTGTTTCCAGTTAAGGGCTGTTAGGAGTAAGGCTCCTAAAAACGTTCTTGCACAAACGTTTTCATGGACAGACTTTTCATCTCCCTTGTGGAGTACCCTGAGTGGAGCTGAGGGGTCATCAGGTGGATGTTAGCTGTCCCAGCGCCACCTGCTCTGTCCGTGCCACGGCTCCACAGAGCTGCCCACACTCGGTGGTCTCTTCTGGTCTCTGGATATTAGCCATTCTTTTGGGAAGGAAATGATATCTCATTGTGATTTAAATTTGCATTTCCCAGATGACTAAAGATGTTGTGTACCTTTTCATGTCTATTTTGAAACAATATCAACTTGATGTCAAAATAATCATTTAAAAAACTGCTCTAACTTGGAATTACTATTGATTTTTAATTGTGAAAATTACACTATGGTTATGTTTTGAAGAGTTCTTACCTTCTAGACATGCAAATTCAAGTATTAATGGATAAAACGCCACGTTTGTATGTGAAGTAAGATTACTGGAGCTGAGTGAGGGCAGAGCCCAGTCCACCTGCTCTTCCTTCTGACTTCTGTGTGTTTCAAATTCTCCATAAGAAAATGCAGTTTTTAAAAATTAGCCCCAATTAACAGTTTGATGCTAGATTAGTTGCATATAAACCAGACTCCCTTTTAGCTTCTGTTTTGGACTCCTCTGCTCAAACTGTGTTTTGTCTCATATCCTAAAATTTGGATGCTTTCCTTGGCATCCTCCATGGATCTTTGACTCTAGGCTCCAGGGGATATTAAGCTGGTGGGTGGCCCACGTTGGTCACCAGGGACTGAGGACAGCTGTGCTCTGACAGCTGCTTCTACCTCGCAGTCCTCTCAGCAGGGACACTGCACTCTGGGGCGGTGGAGGGTCCGGAAGAAGACTGGACGGGAAGGCGTGGGGCAGCGTGAGGAAAGAGGCCCCTCGGCCGACCCTCTGTGCCTTCCGCCTGCTGTCCTGGATGACTTAGGTTTTACTGCAGCGGGCAGCAGCTTCTCTTTTCAGACGATCCTGCGCTGCAGCTAGAGGCAATGGCAGTTACACTGCCTGTACACTCCTCTGTCGTCTTGTAAACCTTAGCGATCAAAACACATTTAACTCACTTTATTTTTATATGAAAGCCTTTAAAAGAAATTATAACAATTTGTATTTGTCAATTAAAAATGCATTTTAAGAAGTAAATTGCAGGGCCGGCCCGGTGGCGCACTCGGTAGAGTGCGGTGCTTGGGAGCGTGGTGGCGCTCCTGCTGAGGGTTCGGATCCCGTATAGAGACCGGTCCGCTCACTGGTTGAGCGTGGTGTGGGTGCGACACCGAGGGTTGCGGTCACAAAAAAAGACAAGAAGGGAAAAGAAAAAAAAAAAGAAGTAAATTGCAGATATTTTGAAATACTTTAGTTTACAACTCTAAAAATTTAATGTTAATGCAATCAAAAATAACATTATTATATCTAAAACTGTAGTAATTTCTGGATATCTTCCAACCCCCAGCCCACGTGCCCAGCTCTCTCCTGGAGCAGGGTTGTCCACTCAGGCAGACAGCATCTGGCCAAGTTGAGGTCTCAGCTGTGGGGAGGCCACGCCAGCCTGTCCTTGTCCTGCCTCTGTGGTCATGGTGCTTCCTCTGGTGGTGTCTGTTTGCCCCTGGACTTGAGAGCAAGAGGTGGACTGGGCTCAAGGTCCCAGAGGACATGCCCCTCACACGTCTGTCCTGCCACGGTCACCCTGGGCTGGGTGATCACCGGGTCCCCTCAGAGTCAAGTCCCACCTTCCCGGAAATCAGAAAGGTGCTGGCTTGGCCCATGCAGGCTCCCTCTAGAGCCTACAGCAGCCCGCAGTTTATGGCAAGTAAAAAAGCAGGCACAGGGTTAGGGTTAGGCCTGTCACTTCCTGAGCATCACTGTGGAGCTTTTAATCCCCAGCCTTTCGTGGTTTGAAATGCATAGTTTGGGGACCACTCTTCCTTTTCTGCCCCCAGGTGGTGACTCGCTTGATCCATCTCTTGGGTGAGAAGATCCTGGGCAGCCTCCAACAGGGACCTGTGAGAGGTGGGTCACCCCAGGCAGCCATGTGGGAGTCCTGCCCTTCCTGGAGCCCCAACCACCCCAGCCCACATCCCTACCCCAGAACCCCTCCCCACCCTGGAGCCTAGTCCTGCACCAGAGCCCCACCTGGCCTTGGAGGGAAGATGAGACACAGAAACCAGAGCAGAAGCACTGGGGCAGCTTGGGGCGTTGGGCTGTGGGGCTGCCCAACCCTCAGGAAAGGCCCCAGAGCACCCAACAGGGGCACCTCTGGGCAGGGCAGGGTAGAGAGAGTACTTCGATTTTGGCAGTGCCAGAAGAATTTTGCTAAGATATGTCTCAGTGTGTGCAGCATTGGAGGGAAGGTCTGCTGCGTGTGAAAAGGAGGAATGTGGTGGACCTCCCCTGCTTTGTCAGCTGATTAGAAAGAAGAAACGGGTTGAAACTTCTGGGAAAAGATGCTGTAGGAGTGGATCTGAGTCAGCCCTAGTGGGAGAGTTAGAGCACGCAGTGTCTGTCCTGTGATAAGCATGAATAAGCAGATCTCTGATGTTACTGTGTCACTCCAGGGCCTCCTCGCTGTTTCGTGAGCACTGCCCTCTCCTGCCTCCTGCCTCTGTGCCCACTGTTTCCTCTGCCTGAGCACCCCTCAAGAAAGCCAGCTGCCCCCACATGTCCTGCACCCACATTCTTGGCACAGCCTCCCTGACCTCCCTGCCCACCCCCAGTGCCCTCAGTTCCCCTTTTCTGCTTCATTTTCTCCTCTGCTCTTGTCACCCCAACACATGACACAGCCTTCCCAGTTAGCTCATCTGTGGCTTCTCCTGCACCGACACATGAGCTGCATGAGGGCAGGAGACTGTTTTTCACAGCTGTGACGTTGTGCGCAATATTGAATGTGTATTGGAGGAACAAATCAGTGGACAAAAACAGTGTGTGCAGCCCTAAGGCAGGGTGACCTCATCTTAATTTGATTACATCTGCAAAACCCAATTTCCAAGTAAGGTCACATTCTGAAGTCCAAGGTGGAAATGGAACTTGGGGAGACCTTGTTTAACACTTGATATATCTCTTTAAATTTTACTTTGAACCTTCCCGAACTGTTACATTGAAGTGAGTTTCTTGTAGAAAGCGTGTACTTGGGTTGTGTTTTCGTCATTCCTTCTGTCTTCATCTTTTAACCTGTGTGTTTAGGCCCTTTATATTTAATGTAATTATTCTGTTAGGCTTTATGTCTGCTATTTTATTATGTTTTTGTTTCCCACCCCCCACTTTTATTTTTAGTATTACTCTGTTTTTTCTTTCCTGTCTTCTTTTATGTTACCTGAACTTTTTTGAGTATTCCACTTTCATTTACCAGCTGTGGTTTCCATTATGTCTCTTCACATAATATCTTCAGGGGTCGCTGTGGGATTACAGCATCCATACTCATCCTCGTCTACTGACATCAACGTTTTATCACCTTAAGTGGAACGTGGAAACCTCATCACCGTTCGGGTCGCTTTATTCTCCCCGTTTATGACACGATTGTCCTAACTATTCCCTCTGTGTACACTGAAGGCCCCTTGGACGGTGTCGTAACTTTTGCTTTCAGCCGTCAGACATAATTTTTAACTCAAGAGGACAGTCTGCGGCATCTTCCCAGACAGTTCCCATTTCTGCTGCCCGTCCTTCACTCCTGGCATCTCAAGCGTCCTCCTGTGTCATCTCCGAAGGTTGTCCTGTAGCAGTTCTTTGAGAGAAGGTCTGATGGCCACAGATTCTCTCAGTTCTCCATCTGAGAATGTCTCTGCTTCACCTTCATCCTGAAGCACGTCTTTGCTGGGTGTGTAATTCTGATTGGACAGCTCTCATATGTCAGCACTCGAAAAATGTGCCCCTTCCTTTTGGGCCGCATGGCTTCTGATGAAAGTCCAGATATTCAAGTTATTCTCAAATAGGTAATGTGTTGTTTCTCTGGTGGTGTTCAAAAATGTTTTTCTTTGGGGCCGGCCCGTGGCTCACTTGAGAGAGTGCGGTGATGATAACACCAAGGCCATGGGTTTGGATCCCTGTACAGGGATGGCTGGTTAGCTGTTCGGTTAGAGCGTGGTGCTTGATAGTACCCAGGTCCAGGGTTCTATCCCTGTACCAGCCAGCCACTAAAACAAAAAGAAAGAGATAAAGGCCAAGAAAGAGCCACACAAAGCTGACAATAGAATCCCCCTTCGGAGCTGGCTCACTGGCTAAGTTGGTTAGAACTTAGCCTTATAACACTGAGGTCATGAGTTTGGATCCCCATACCCGCCAGCTGCCAAAAAAACACCCCAAAACCAAAAAAGAATCCCCCTTTGTTTCTCCCTGAGATGGAGGGTTCTGACAGCTGAGAGGAAGGGAATACACCAAGGAAAAGCTGCGAGAAAAACAAGTGAAAACCAGACCAAGAAGGAGAGATGTTTGGACCTGCATTCAGGATGGGGGAGGCGATTCTTCATCTTTTTCTGTGCAGTGGCTCTTCTGATTGTGTTTTTCAAAATTGTTTGTTTGTTATGTGGATATTATTTCCTCCTCATTATAAAAGTGGCAGGCATTCCCCTTAGCACTCGGAAGCAGCAGGATGGCTAGGTGTCTGGGGAGGGGCCGCCAGTGCTGGGCTAAGCGGGGAAGGTGACCTGAGGCTAGGGCTCAGCGGCGCTTGGGAAGGTGGCCTTGGCGGGTGGCCAGCTTGGGGTTCCAAGGAGGACCACCAGGACTCTCGAGACCTTCTGGACAGATAGACTGGAGGCCGGATAGGATGGTGTCTCGGGCCCAGACTGGGGGCGGTGGGGACTGGAGCTTCGTAGGCCTACGGAGCAGCCATGCCAAGCTCTGGTCTGGAGGGTGGGCTTTGTGCAAGCGAGGCTGGTCCCAGCGGAAGGAGCACAGGTGGTTGGGACGGCACCAGATCCAAGAGGAAAATATCAATAGATTCTACTTTGCTCCGTTTTCTGGTCCATCATCATGCAGGTTTTTTTTACAGAAGTTGAGTGGCTTGTGAAGAAAATGCCAGAGAGAACGGAGCCCGCAGGGTGTGTTGTTAAGAGGTGGACACCCCCTCTCCTAGCTGCTGCGGGCACCGCTGCGTCCCCCTTTTCTTGCACAGGTGTCTTTGCGCACAGGTGTCTTTGCACACACACATTAGGCAGGGTGCTTTGTGGGACAGCTGCTGCAGGTGTTCACTCCGGGGCCCAGGCCTCCTGCCGGGGGCTAGTGAGCCCCACGGCCAACACCACCCAGCCTGGGCTCTAGGGACAGCTCCCACCCCTGAGCGCTCGTCCCTGCTCTGTGGCCCGAGGGGTGGATGTCCTCCTCCCCATTTCAGGTGTCGCTTGGGCACAGCTGCATGGCAGCAGCTGGGTGCTGTTCTGTGAGCCTCTGGGAGCGCGGCTCTGGGCTCTGCAGCCTCGTAGCCCAGGCAAGCAGAGGACACTGAGCGCTTCACAGTCTTTGCACAGCACCCATCCACTCCACTCGCTGGGGAAGCACCCGCTGGGGCTGGCTGTGCACTGGGCGCCGACTGGGAGCCGGGGCCACACTGAGAGGAACCCTTTCCTGGAGCTTGTATCAGCAGACGGGTGACCCAGGAGAGGGTGGGGAGGAGCAGAGGCAGCGAGTTGCTGTGGGCAGTCAGGGGGCCTCACTGAGAGGTCGGGACCTGCGGGGCCAGGGAGGGGTCCATGGGGCGTGTGAGGGGAGGTCACCAGCGGGAGCCACCTGAGGCTCTCAGGGACCAGATGGGCGGCTGCAGGCTTTGGCCTGTCGTGCATGGGGAGGGGAGCTGGAGGGCTCTGAGCAGAAGAGGGATCGAGTCTGACTGGGGTGTCGAGGTCTGTTCTAGACACTGTGCAGAGAAGCCTTCTCTGGAGGAAGCGGCTGGACCCAGAGGCTGGGTGCTGGTGGCCTGGGGCCTGTTTGCTGATGATGTGTGTGGACTGTGCACAGGCGAGCACTTGGTGTGTCGGCTGGGAAGGCTGGAGCTCGCGTATCAGGCGCTGTTTTGCAACTCAAATGTCACTTGGGGTAATGAGTAGACAACCTGTATTTATCTACACTTCTGTCTATGGATTGATATGGGCACCTTCGTTTCGAATGTTTATTTAATAATGGAATTATATTTACAAAGTATTCCATAGCCTTTTTTATTCTACAGTATGTCATAAAGATGTG
>NW_007750147.1:10034-10277 GCF_000696425.1 Galeopterus variegatus | reverse complement strand
TGCATAGTCAGCTTACCGACCCCTCACTCTCCACACTGGGGCCTCAGTGTTACAAGTAGAACTAGGAAAGAATGCAGGCGAGGACAACCCCTTGAGCCTGATCCAAGCCAAAGAATTACCACACGGGACCGGTTGGCTACGTGATGTGGGGGTGGGGGTGGGGGTGGGGGTGGGGGGGCGGTTTGCTTTAGTGTCTGTCATCTACCGCTCCCAAACACTCATACCTGATCTTCAACTTCTAGT
>NW_007750147.1:8570-9593 GCF_000696425.1 Galeopterus variegatus | reverse complement strand
AAGTGAATTTTGGTAAGTAAAATGTTAGATTTTACTACAGATTTCTATACAGATGTCAGAGAGACATCTGAAAGGAAAAAAATGTCATCTATAATAATTTTAAAAGCTGATCTGAAAATTAAGTATTATTTAATAACACCTTTAAAATAAAAACTTTCTAGGAGTTAATACCATAAACCATAGTGTTTCAAAAATAAACATACAGCAAAATGTGTGGGTATGTATGTGTGTATGTGTATGTATTGTATGTGTGTATATGTGTGTATATGTATGCATGCATGTATAAGTGCATATATGTGTATGCGTGTATGTGTACATGTATATGTGTGTATGAATGTACGTGTGTAAATGTAAATGTGTGTATATGTATATGTGTGTATATGTGTATATGTATGTGTGTGTGTGTGTGCGTGCGCGTGCACGCGTAGAACTCTTAGGGCTGAAAGATGTGTCACAGCTTTTATTACCTGTCAGCAAAAGGTTTGTGTGGGCTTGAATAAATAACATCTAAGTATTCTTCCTGCTCTGAAAAAAAATGAACTCAAATACAAATAATCGTTTCTGTGTGTCCACTTAAGTCTTCTTTCTGGCTACTGGTGACAATGAGTAGAGAACATCTCATTAGCTTTCTGGTAGTGGCTGTTGTTTTCATTAATGATATCTGTCAGCAAGTTCTTGTTTCTTTTTTTCCTTTTCCTCATCTGTAATTCTAGCTTTACTCACATGCTCATCCAAATCTGTGGCCATCTACACACATACCAAGGAGCCCTTGCCCATCTGGCAAGCATGGGGATCACCACATTTTTAGCAAAGTCGGCAGATTTGCCAAATTCAAAGGAGTCCAGCTTCCAAACACATGCACACAAAAATAATCCACTAGACGACATCTGAGATCAGCTCACGAAGGATTAAGTGGAAGTAAACATACACAACTGCAAAAACGCTTGGGACAACATGCTTATTTTTTTGTGATGTAGATAGATAATGTGTTATTGACATAGTTATGATTAAAGAAATCCTAGA
>NW_007750147.1:5863-8117 GCF_000696425.1 Galeopterus variegatus | reverse complement strand
TTTGTTTGTTCTTGTTGTTCATGTCCACATATATGTGTGCGTAAGCTGTATTTCACGTCTATATGTTCATGTCTGTTTATGTAATTGTTTTATGTACACGGTACCTAATTGGCTTATAATTAATGCGCGCTCATTAAATAAATAAGCACATTTTTCAAGTTCACGTGACTTAAATTTTCTAAAGTCTAAAATTGTCTCTAGGTCAATGTGTCTCCTTGTTATCTCAGCTCTGCCTCCTGGCCATGCTGGGAGGAACAATATCTTTTAGAGACATAGATAGTGAATATTGCCCTCTGCCTCTCTACATTCCACATGGCTTCAAATGGCACGTGGAAACCTGGGACCCAAAATGGCTAATGAAAGGGAACTTACGCCAAATATCGCATAAGTCTTAGCACTAAATGACAAGGGTATAAATCTAATACACCAAGTTTTTGGCTGAGAAACCATAAATATGTATTTGCTAAATTTAACTAAAACTCACACTGGGCTTTGTATAATTTGCTCTAATAAATGGATGCTTATTTACTAACCTGAAGGTATAAAAATTCTCTTATCAACAAACATTGTTGCCTGGGTTTACTAAACAAACAGGACTACATTTGTCTTTGCTAGAGGCTTTTAAATTGTTAACCCCACCAAAACCAAAAACAAAACTAAGTATGTGTATATATATATATACCCTTTATATGTAATTTTTAAACAAATTATGCCAATTGAACATCGATAAAAAAGAAACAAGTATGTAAAAAGGAGGTGATTTAAAGAAGGCTATGGATGCGGGGTATGGTTATGGTTGGAGGGGCTAAAAATAATAATAATAATAATAATTTTTATGTAAGAAAGCATCTGGTACAGTGTATTTTTGTCGCAGAGTAAAATGACTGGCATTTTAAAAAACAAAAAGTATAGAACAAAAACAGAATGTCTGAGTAAGTCTTGATAATGGTTTAGGTAAATAAGTTTGTTAAAAAGGTTTTACAGTAAAGAGAGAGACAGAGAGAGAGAGAGAGACACTTGAGTGCTCTTACTACAAAATCGTAAAAGGTTTTGCTTTGTCTTTTAGATAACTGGCCCAGGGATCTTATTTCATGTTTTATCATGATAAGTTCTTGTGCTCTTTGCCTTTCAAACCCTTTGTCAGTTTGGTTTTATTTTCTGCAATAATTTATGATTTTATTCAATTAAATGTTCTAAGCCTTTTGTTATTTAACGCAGCTCTCCAACATTAAATTCTGAAACTTTAAAATAACTTTGGGAAATTCCAAGGGCCCTGGAGTTTCTCAAAGGATATCTAAAAGATGTATCAAAATAATTTGGCTTATTTAATAAATTTGACTATGTGGGAAAGCATTATTAATACTGAAGGTGTTGTGGATATGTGTTCCAACATTTTGTAAGGTTTTTAAATATCTGTTTTTAATATAACTGTTACCAGTCATAATTTTGGTTCAATTATAATTTTAAAATGTTATGTTTTAAAATATTTTATAAAAAAACTTTAATAGGTACAGTTTCCTGACAAACTTTAAGTTTCTAGCTTTAAACTGAAGATCCAAAATTTTAATAAAAAAACTAATGGGTTTGTGAAATTGTTCACCAAGGTCAAAACAACAAAAATTAATCAATAAATTAATTTAAAATGTTATAGGTTTTTGCAATATCCTTATTTTAAAACAAACCCTAACTCTCTCTCTCTCTCCTTTGTTCCCTTTGGCTTCCTGGAACCAGGAAGAAATAAAAGTAACAACTAACCATTCTCGCCTCTTAGGTGGAGATCCTAATATTTATGAAAAGCCTCATTTTTCACAACCTTTTAATTTTTCAGCTTCCACTGAGAAAATGCCTTTAATATTTCTCTTCTCCTAATGTTCCTCCTATTAATCATTGTTTTTCTACAGGTTATACAACGTTGTTAACCGATTCTCCTAG
The DNA here is from genome assembly GCF_000696425.1 of Galeopterus variegatus. Taxonomy (NCBI): domain Eukaryota; kingdom Metazoa; phylum Chordata; class Mammalia; order Dermoptera; family Cynocephalidae; genus Galeopterus; species Galeopterus variegatus. The sequence continues at coordinate 6,185 of NW_007750147.1, read as the reverse complement.
AATTACAGATTCTCAATCTGGTGCTGGCGAGCCAACTACCCATTCACCAACCATTAGTCAAGATCCTGGGACTTTATCTTTTGTTTCTTTAGCAAATTTTAATGATTCCCATTTAAGCACTATTCCATCAACTTTTTTACCTTATTCTATTCCAACATGTTTACAGAAAGAAGCTCATGCATGGGACGGAGTCTCTTCTCGAGCAGGTTTCCCCAATTGGTGTAACTGTGTTTTTAAAAATAAAACTGCTGTATTTTATTATATATAACAATTATACTTAAAAGGTATGTGATTTGTCTATTTCTAGACCTGGTTATGATTA
>NW_007750147.1:513-5363 GCF_000696425.1 Galeopterus variegatus | reverse complement strand
AGGCCTATACAGGTCCATTATCAACGCCTTGAGATGCAAGAACTAAGTGGTGCCTATATACAACTACTTTCACCTTAACAAATGCTGCCTCTGTGAGCTGAACTGGATAGCCAGAGATGGGTAAGAGAGTAACATCCCCACACCACCTAAGACAGGAGGGCCGCCTCTGCTGCAGCCTAATCCTATGACGGGTACCATGTGTGGGATAGATTGGCCCAACCTAAGACAAGCACAGTTCCTGAGAGGTTCTCTTGGCTCAAAAAAATAAAAAAGGGGGACCTGTCCAGAGCCATTAGAGCCTGGCTACCTGCCTGTCCGTAGCCAAAAGAGCCCACCCAGCTATTGCCTTGAGGCCTCAGAGCCTTGTTTGTTGTTATCTTCCGTCCCTCCCCCTCCTGTGCACTATGGGTGTAGGTAACTTTGAAAATTCCCATAGATAATGGGAATTTTCCATTTACTGGAACAACCCACCCTGCGGTTTTCTCAGTAAACCATCTGCTGCTCATTTCCTTATCTGCTGGGTCCCTCCTGCTGTCTATATAAACTGTGACCTTCTGGCTAATAAATGAGACTTGATCAGAATACTGTCTGATCTCCATTTCTCACGTCTCTTGTCCCATCCTATTCCCACTGCCCCCTCCAGGGTATGCGTTGAATATCCCACGGGTTGGGACTGTGATCTGAGAAAATTCATGGATTAATTCCCATTTTTTTGAATTTGCTGATAGTCTATTTGTGACCGAACATGTGGTCTATCCTGGAGAACGTTCCATGTGCTGATGAAAGGAGAGGACCAAATATTCCGAGGTTGTCAGATGGAACGTTCTGTAGATATCAGCCAAGTCATATGGGTCTAAAGTAGCACCTAGATCTCGTGTCAGTCTATTGATTTTTTCACCTAGATGATGATGATCTGTTCCATGTTGGGAGTGGGATGAATAGGACCCCAGAGGTACAGGCAATCAGAGGAAAAACATCCTATCAAAGTAGAAAGCTTCTTCTGCACAGGAAAAGAAACAGGGACCAGGGTGAAACCACAACCAACAGAGTGGGAGAAAATATTTGCAACATACACATCCGACAAAGGATTCCTATCCAGAATATACAAGGAACTCACAGCCAAAAAACAGATGGCCCAAGTAAAAAATGGGCAAAGGAGCAGAACAGGCATCTCTCAAGGGAAGAGATAAAAATGGCCAGCAGACACATGCAAGAAAGGGCACAACATCCACACCCCTCAGGGTTTGGGAAGTGCAAATGTAAACCACTCCAAGATAACATCTCACTCCAGTTCGCAAGGCTAATATCCAGAAAACCGAGAACGATCAATGCCGGCAAGGAGGCAGAGAAACAAGAATTCTCGTAGACCATCGGAAAACGTCACGGAGTTTCCTCAAACGATTTCTTTCTTTCTTTCTTTCTTTCTTTTTTTCCCCCTTTTTGTCTTTTTTTCGTGACTGGCAACGGGATCGCAACCCTCAGTGTTGCACCCACACCGCGCTCAGCCAGTGAGCGGACCGGTCTCTATATGGGATCCGAATCCTCAGCAGGAGCGCCGCCACACTCCCAAGTGCCGCACTCTCCCAAGTGCGCTTCCGGGCCGGCCCCTCAAACGATTTCTGATAGGCCTACCATACGACCCGGCTATTCCACTGCCGTGAATATAGCCGGGGAATGGAAATCATCAGGTTGAAGGGTTACCTGTGCTCCCATGTTTATCGCAGGACCATTTACAGTAGAAAGAGTCAGGCACAGAAAGAGAAGCACCACACGTCTTCACTCACTTATCTGTGACAGCTAAAAACAACCAACCAACCAAAGTAATAAACAGTGGGGGGGGGACGTGAAACAATCACAACAATTCCTTGAACTCTTTAAGACAAGCCAACAGATAGGACATAGATGGGGGAGGGGTAGAGGGAGGGAGGGAGGGGGGAAGCGGAACCGGTAAAGGGACACAGAAAACAACTACACCATATATCTATAGATCGAATTTTTTTTTTTTTGTCCTTTTTGAGACCGGCCGCACCGCGCTCAGCCAGTGAGTGCTGTGAGTGCACCAGTCATCCCTATATAGGCTCCCAGCGCCACACCCTCCTGAGTGCACCACAGGCTCGGCCCTATAGATAGAATTTTTAAAAAATTAAAATAAGTAAAATGAAAAGCAGGGTGGGTGGATGAGTCGAAAGCCTTCCCCCCAACTCTCACTTTGATGAATCCAACCAAACAGATGTCACCGACACCCTGCTCAGTAGTCGTTTTTCGGGGACGAGGGCGACTATGGGTACAAAATGAGCCTCCACGCACAGGGGCTGTTTGGGGGCTGTTTCCACCCCTCCTGGTGTGTGGGTCGAGTCCATCTCTGCGTCCGTGAAATCCGCCCATCCATCCTCACACGACGTTTATCTTGTGTCATCTCAATCGACACCCTCACCGTGGTAGGGCGGCCCCCCCGAATCCAATACCACCCGCCTGATCGACACAGGTACCAGACGCACGTGTTTGCTTTTTCGTTTTATGGACATCTGTCAGGTTTATTTGACGTCTGTACACGTCCCATCTGAGGGAAACCGCCCTCCATTCCCACCCAAAAAGAAACACGCACCAAGCCAAGGTGTACACAGGGGGGGAGGGGCCCCCGGCGACCGTCAGCCCCAAGCAGGAGAGGGCCGGACCAGAGCGTCCAGGGGGCCGGGGCACTCCAGCGAGCGTGCATCGGTTCGGTCCCAGTGGTGCAGTGGCCACCCCTTCCTTGGAAGCAGGGACGCGCAGTCAGCCTCACCCTCTCTGGCGGACGATGGTCAGGGTGACGATGATGGCAAAGTGCCCTGGGGAAGAAAGATCAGAGGAGAGGAAGTATTCAGATTCAGGGTTTCAGACAGAGGGTACAACGTGGGTCCGGGGCCTTCGGGTACCCGGCAGAATGGGAGAAACCGTGAGAGCCCTGATAGGGCACCCCCCCACACTTCCCTAACATACACAATTCGCTTCCGTGAAACCAGTCGCCGTGTGACACGGTAGATAGATGAAGTTCAAATCGCTTAGAAGATGGTGTCGTTTGAAAATCCCCCTCGGCTCTTCAGTGCCTCCCCGGCCCCCAGAAGGAAGTTAAAAGGTAAATATCAGCCCGCCCTCAGAGAAGTTTGAATTTTGTTTGATATCCCCCACCCCTCCGAGCTGCCCCCGAGCAATCGACTGGCTCATTCCAGTTTCCATCAGCAGGTCGCGCTAGGCCTCCCCAAACCCCCTCCTCATGCCAGGAGGGCACACGCGTATGCGTGTGACTATCCGATAATGATAAGCATGTGACTACTTGATACTTTTAAACGTGTGAGCAATGTGAAAGCGTACCTTTGAACAAGACCCCTAAACTTCGGGTCAGGGCTGTTGTCTTCCGAAACTTTCTTGGAGGGACAGTCGCCAACACGCTTACAAATTCTCAACTCGGGCATTTCGGTTCTCATTCTGTGCAGCAGCCTCACAGCAGAGCCAAGCGACATCATGACCTGAACAAAACTAGGAAAGGGAGGAGTCTGAGTGAGCATTGTGCCGTTCGAGAAAATGTTTTCAAGGAAGCAGTGTCACCCCATTTCAGGCACGTCCATCAAATGTCGATCCACAACATGTGATGGGCAAGCAAAGTAAGCCGTACAGCCAGAGCGACGAGAAAAGAAAAAAAGGCCGGCCCATGGCTCACTCGGGAGAGTGCGGTGCTGATAACACCAAGGCCCCGGGTTCGGATCCCATATTGGGATGGCCAGTTCACTCATTGGGTGAGCGTGGTGCTGACAACATCGAGCCAAGGGTTAAGATCCCCTTACTGGTCATCTTTTTTTTTTTCTTTTTTTTTTTGTCTTTTGTCTTTTTCCGTGTCCGGCAATGGATCGCAACCCTCAGTGTTGCCCCCGTACCGGACCAGGGACCGGCAACGGGATCGCAACCCTCAGCATTGCTCCCGCACCTCACTCAGCCAGTGAGCGGGAACCAGTTCGTATGTGGGATCCGAACCCTCGGGCAGGAGCGCCGCCGCGCTACCCAAGCGGTGCACTATCCAGTGCGCCACCGGGCCGGCCCTTTTTAAAAAAAAAAAAAAAAATTTTTTTTTAAAAAAGAAAAGAAAGAAAGGGCCGAGCCCGTGGCACACTCGCGAGAGTGCGGCGCTGGGAGCGCAGCAGCGCTCCGGCCAAGGGTTCGGATCCCATGTAGGGATGACCCGTTCGGTCACAGCGCTCACTGGCTGAGTGCGGTGCGGCCGGACTCAAAAAGGACAAAAAAAAAAAAAAAGAGGAAAAGAAAAGAAAAGAAAAAGAACAGCAATAGTAGCAGCGGCAAGAGCAGCAGCAACAGCAGTGACAACAACAACAAAGAACCAACCAAAGAAAGAAGCAGAAAATGGCGAGCCCTCCGTGGGCCCCCAGGGATCCCGGCTCCACGCCTCAGGGTCCCTCCCGGAGGGTTCAGGCAGCAGCGCTCCACCCCACTCCACCCCACTCCACGCTTTGGCTCCCCTCCGGCACCCCTCCAATCCGTCCAGCTGGTCGACCTCCATCTCGGAGAGAAGAGGAGGGGGAGCGGTGCGCAGGTGCGAAATGAGGGGACCCCCACACGGACGGGACGATGAGACCAACGGCCACACGCCAGGCCGCCAGCACCAACACCTGTGCCGGGGGACAACCCCCCCATAAGCCCCCCAGGCAGGATGGGAAAGAGGAGGTGGGAAGTCGGAAGGGGCGCACGCTCCCCTCCCCCCCTTGGTCCACCCCGACTCCCGCGAAAAACCCACGTGGGACGAGACCCGCCAGCCGCCACGGTGCGGCACCGGGACGGTGGGGCACGGGGGCGGGATGTCG
>NW_007750147.1:0-296 GCF_000696425.1 Galeopterus variegatus | reverse complement strand
CCCCCCCCCGCTGCCGCAGCCGACCAGGCGCGGGGACCGGGGGAGATGACGGAGAAGGGGCAGAGGGGTGGGAGAGTGGTAGCGCCATGGGAGGGGTGGCCCGGTTCCCCCCGAAGACGGCGGTGTTCCCCCACGGGGGAGGACCCCCTAGCAGGGGAGCCCCCGCGGGCATGGGCGCTGGGAGGGGGAGAGCACGGCAACAGGTCTTGGCTCCCTTGGCCCCAGGATTTGGAGAGCACTGCTGCCAGGGGGCTGTAACACTCAAGGGGTGAGCCCGCCCCCCCAGACTCCCCCCA
>NW_007750146.1:5479-10278 GCF_000696425.1 Galeopterus variegatus | reverse complement strand
TAGATTGAAATATTTTTTAACCACAATGTTAGAATTGAGCGAAAAAAAAAAAAAACGAACTATTTTATAGTTTGTGATAGTACAATTGGCCATTAATGTGGGGAAAAGTGGGATTTCCATCTCAAGACATATTCAAAACACCAAATGGATTAAATTTTTAATTTAAAAATAAATAAATAAAAGCTTTTATGTAAAACTAATCTAATGTTAGACGTCAGCAAAGAGGCTACCTTGGGAATAGGTAGTGACTGGGAAGGAGCTCGGGACGAACTTGGGGGTTATTTCTTTATGTGGGTTATGTGAGCGTGTTCACTTTGTGAAAATTCATCTAGCTGTGCACATGTAGGATTTGTGCTTTATGTGTATGTGCATATATGTATGTTGCAATTCAAAAGGTATTTATTTATTTAAAAGTAAAAAAAGAAAAAATCTTGCAAGAAAATCTAGGAGATTTCACGAATAGTCTGAGTGAGGGAAGACCTGCCTAACCCAGAGGCTGAAAAAAGAAAAAGCCACACTTAACTACATAAAAATTTAAAGAATTTGCGTAGCAAGTAATATTCATAAATAAAGACAATGGACAAAGTATAGGTCTGCAAAAAACATTTGTAGCATACAGGACAGATAAAGGTTTAGTAATTATCCTACATAAAAACTCTTACAAACTGACAAGAATAAGACAAATAACTGGATCTAAAAATTGGGCAAATGATATGAATAGGGAATACAGTGAAGAGGGAGTTCAAACACCCAGTGAATATAGCAAAGACACTCAAACCACAAGCAATCAGGGAAATGTAAATTAAAATAACAGTGAAACATTGCGTTATACCCATCAAACTATGGAAAAAGTTTAAAGCACTATAGCGCCTATTGCTAGCAGGGACGTAGGGAAAAAGAGTGCTTTTTTTAAAAAGCGATCTGACGATTTAAAAGTTTTCCATTTTAAAATTTAAAATATCTATCCCTTCAACCCAGTAATCCTGCTTCTGTAGAAACACAGTCACCATTGTGAAGGATGTATACAAAGATGTTTACTGCAACATGTTCATAATGGGGAAAAAGAACTAGAAATGAAGTGACTGCCGTTCAGTGAGGGGACGGTACAGTAAGTTACACCACATACTCACCCACCAGAGAAGAATATGAGCCGCAAGAAAGGACGTGAAGGGTGACACCAGAGTTTCTCAACCTTTTTTTCACTATCATCACCCCCAGGAGCCTTCTTAGATATTTTTCCCCTAATCACTCCCTCATGAAATTTTAGTACCACGATATAGAGTATACCTGTTTATGTGCTGTATGTGTATCTGTGCTCTATACTTAGAGGGTACAATTTTTCCACATGCCCTTTGAGAAGCAATTTTCAACCCCTTGGGGGCGCTATTGCTCCCACTGAGAATGCGTGAACTTCGATTAACTTGGAGAGAGTTTCACAAGGCTTTTTTTCCTTTCTTTCTTTTTGGCAGCTGGCTGATGTTGGGATCCGAATCTTTGACCTTGGTGTTATCAGCATCACATTCTAACAAGTGAGGTAACCAGCCAGCCCTTCACAAGCCATTTTAAAGTGAGAAAAGCAAAATGCAGAAAAGAAAAGCATATATAATATGATTGCAATTGCAAAACAGTGATCACTTATACAAGCTTTTAAGCTCGCATATGTAGTGTGTGTGTGTGTGTGTGTTATTTAATGAGTAGGGAGAAAAACATGGAAGGACACCTACTAGGTTGTTAATATGGTCTACCTTGGGGTTGGGGAGACTGTTGTGATTGGGGTCAAGGGAGAGGGAGGAAGGGAGCCAAGCAGAAGAAAAGGGGGGAACACTTCACTAAAAACAAAAAGTACAGTATAATCACATGTCAAATTATACATGTAAAAGCCTTTGTTTTGTTCTCAAGACATCTGACGTTCCAGACCTCTAGCCTCATGAAGATGGAAGGAGAGAGTGAATGTCCTCAGCGGATGCAGCAACAAGGCTGAGACACTCTGTACCTCCTACAGGACAGCAAGACTGTGCTGTTCACCGAGCTCAAACCACCCACCTTTCAATGAAAAGAAAATAGGAAAATGCTTTTTTGACATTTTTTGACTCTTCCAAGTATTCTTGATACATCAAAGTCAACTGTGGACAAGAAAATTCTCATCCAAGAGGGGCTTTTACTGGTTCAAGGAGGAAGAGGAGCAGATCATACTAGTACATCCCAGACCACTCCTCTTCCCAACACTGAGTGCTCTGCTGGCCTAGAGATCTAAGCTCCAGAGGGAGGAATGCTTCCACCAGGACACACAACAGTGACTCTATTGAACTGGAAGTCAAGGCCGCCACCCGGCCACTTTGGGTCCCCATGCCTCTCAGTCAACAGGCCAAGGGAGTTACTGTGTTGATTGGGGTGATTAATTCAGACTACCAAGGGGAAGTTGACTCCTACTCCACAGTGGAGGTCAGGAAGAGCACGTCTGGAATGCAGGAGATCCTGTAGGGCATCTCTTAGTTTTACTATGCCCTGTGATCGAGGTCAATGGAAAACTACAACAACCCAATCCAGGCAGGACTGCCAATCCTAGGCCACATCCTTCAGGGATGACAGTTTGGCTCCCCACCAGGTAAAGAACCATGACCAGCTGCATAAAGGCAAAGGGAACACAGAATGGGCAGTAGAAGAAGGTAGTCATCAATACCTGCTACAGCCCAGTGATGAGCTTAGAAACAAAGACTGTAATTGTTGTGAGTTACAAACATTGTTATAAATGTTATATTATTAATATGTTTGTATGTATATACATGTGTATTAAGCAAATATCTTTTTCTTTGCTTTCTTATTCCTTATAACATAAGATGTATTAACTTTATATCAGTAATTAAGTATTGTTAATTCTACATCATGATATTTAGGTTATGGGATATCACAAGAAGAGTAAACATCACTCAAGGACTTCCTTTTCTAAGGAAGGGGTTAGTGCATTTTTGGTTGCACACAGGATAGTTGTATCACATTAGGTGGAACTATAACCTTGTTATTGTCTTTATTCAGAGATTAAGTATGGTTTAAGAAGATGTCTATAAGTGCCAAGTTGATAACGGGTGGACTTGAGCTAAGAGATGCCCAGATATCTGGCAAAATATTATTTCTTTAGTGTGTGTGATGGTGTTTCTGGAAGAGATGAGCATTTGAATTGGGGGACTAAGTAAAGTAGATGTGGGTGGGCACCAAGCACCCCAAGGAGGGCCTGAACAGAACAAGAAGGCAGAGGAAGGATGAGCCTCCCTCCCTCTCTCCCTACCTCTCACTCTCTCCTTCCCTATGTCCCTCCCTCTACCTTCCTCTCTCTCCCTCTCTCTGCTTGAGCTGGAACGTCCATCTTCTCCTGCCCCCGGACATTGGTGCTCCTGGTTCTCAGGCCTTCCTGCTCAGCCCAGGACTAACACCATCAGCCCCCTGGTCCTCAGGCCTCAGACTCAGACTGGACTACACCACTGGCCTTCCTGATTCTCCAGCTTGCAGATGGCAGATGGTGGGACATCCAGGCCTCCATAGCCATGTACGCCAGTGTCTATAATAAATGTATGTGTACCTATGGGCACTGTCTCTCTGGAGAAGCCTAACTAATACAAGTTCCTAGTGATTTTTAGCTGCAGATTGTCAGAACACTAGAAGCACTGGTTGCTGCTGGTTAGTGTGGCTCAGGCGAGACGTCTCCCCTCTCCCTGAGCATACTATTGAGGAAGGGGGGAAGATGTCAGACCTTCCTCTGCAGAAGGTGTGGTTCATTGTGTTCATCCCACACCAGTCTCCAGACTCAGCATGGGCTTGTTCCCTGGTGGTTGTCCCTTGGTCACACACCAACTGTTGTCTTACTCTGAAAACAGTCACATTTTCGGTGACATCAGTTCAACTTCACAAACATTGTGAGGGACCGTTAGGAATAATAACGAGAAGGTTGATGCTGCCTGCATGGAGGTGACAGTCGGGGCAATAGCCTCAGAGGTCCAAGGAAGATAGAAGAGAGCCAGAAGGGGGTGGGGTTCAGACGGAGGAGAGAATTAACCAAAATAGCAGGTCTGGCCCTTGCCAAGGTGGGGCCAGAACGAGAATCTCCAAGTCCACAGAGCGTTATAAGCTTGAGTTAGACCTGAGTCAAGCAGATGTCCAGCGTGTACATATCGGAGAGCAGGCAGAGCTGTGTGGCAGCACCTCCAAAGCACCAGTGTCCCTCGACGTCAGGCGAGAAGGAGAAGAGTGGAAGTGAAGGCCTGTGGAGGTCCAGGAGAGGGCCAGAATGAGGAGGCAGGTGCAGCAGGAGCTGGCAGGAACAAGCCAGCCTGGCCACAGCTGCAGAGCTCACCTGGCTCTCAGGGCCCCCAGGCTCCCTGGATGCCAGATGGAGGGTCAGAGACCAGGGTCCTTGGATCCAGTGTATAATGCGGCCCGTGTACAGAAAGCCTTTTGCGACCACTCTGAAAGAAGGAATTGCTGACACCAGGTTATTTGGGAAGATGAGACACCTAGGCATGAAACAACTAGAGAATAACTAGAAACAGAGCAGAATTAAATGCCAAAATATGCAGTGCAGATACAGAGGGACGAGGAGAGGCCAGTGGGTGTCAACTTGTCCCAGAAGGCTACAAGTCACTCCCTTCCTCTCGAGGCCTCTGTTCTTGCCTTAGGAAGGAAACATGACCATGAAAGTTCTGGGGTCACTGGTGCATACTGTTAAAACTACATTTCTTGGGCCGGCCCGGTGGCGCACTGCTATAGTGCGCCGCTTGGGAAGCGCGGTGGCGCTCCCGCCGAGGGTT
>NW_007750146.1:0-213 GCF_000696425.1 Galeopterus variegatus | reverse complement strand
GTGTGAATGTGAGCTTCATCTTTCTGCCTTTGGGAAAAGGAGTATCCATGCTGGTCTAACTCTGTAAGATTGACTAGTTTAAGCTGGGTTGCCCACCATTTTTGTGGAACATCAACTCCTGAAAAAGCAACAGCAATTTGACCAGGTTCGGCCAAACTCAAAGGCAGCTTCCACTCTGCTCACAGGAGCAGCTGGAAATTCTTTTTTTTTTTT
>NW_007750145.1:15800-16242 GCF_000696425.1 Galeopterus variegatus | reverse complement strand
GGAGCAAAAGATGTTTTAATAGGTCCCATAAAAATGTTAACGTGTGCAATAAGGTCATCAATGGTATTTGAACATATATTCACATACATTAGTAGTAACACAGTGATGATTATTTGATTTCTTCCTCTTTGACCCTTTATAATTGTCACACTCAAGGAAGAGAAGAAATTCAAGCTCATTTTTATTCCTGAGTCTTGCATCACTCACACCATTGAACTCCCTATGATTATACTGCAGTAGTGCTTTGTTTTGAAGATACTGAAGTTACAAAATTGTTACTCTAAATCTGGGTGTGCTCTTTTTTTTTTTTTTTGTCTTTTTTCGTGTCCGGCAATGGATCGCAACCCTCAGTCCCTCAGTGTCGCGCCCATACCCGACCCAGACCGGCAACGGGATTGCAGCCCTCGGTGTTGCTCCCACGCCTCGCTCAGCCAGTGAGCAG
>NW_007750145.1:7906-10279 GCF_000696425.1 Galeopterus variegatus | reverse complement strand
TTCAAATAATCAAAGCTCATACTTAACTTAAATTCTGCCAGCTGAGTAATCCTACAGTGCATTCTCTAAAACTTTTGTTCAATTGAAGGTAAGATAAGCACTGTAGCATTGTTTAAACCTGTCTCAAATAGGTATCTAATCCAATGAATCCATTACAATGTCATGAACATAGAAGTGGTAGTAATAGCTAACACTTACTTATTATGTGTCATGTGCCAGAATCGAAATTACCTACTGGAATCAGACCAAAAATTCTTCGTTATGTATTTACTTACTCAATTTACTGTTAATTAATGCATGGACCAAGGTAGGAATCCAGCAAAAACAATGGACTATGGTCTCACTGCTGTGATTCTGTGACACAGGCGCTCTTAAGTTTGGCCTGTGTGTACTATTGTGTGCTATATGACAGCACAATCCTTCCCCCACTCTTCCCAAATCAAGCTACAGCAAAATCAGCATTGGTACAGCATGGTAAGATGGTTTTGCTATCTCTTTGGTAACCAGGGTCACCGACACACTAAAGCAATTTTGGGTGCTGGAATTTAATGGCAATATGGAGTTAAAATTATTCTAGTATATACTTTAAAAATATTCTTTAGGNCAATGGGGAAGTTGTTTAATATCTTCACTGCTTTCTCTGTATGTACCTGACCACCATCTCTTTGTGGTGTGGCACATTAGACATTACCACAGCATGGATGAATTCAGCCATTACGACCTGCTTGATGCCAGCACCCAGAGGAGAGTGGCTGAAGGCCACAAAGCAAGTTTCTGTCTTGAGGACACATCCTGTGACTATGGCTACCACAGACGATTTGCATGTACTGCACACACACAGGTGAGTTGGCACCCTGAAATCAGGAACCTGCTGGCCTCAGAAAGAAAGCAAAGTAGTGCACTATTTTCTTTCCTCCCACCTCTCTTTTATAAATTGTTTCATTTTGGGGGTCATCTTGTCAAGATGGGAAATAATTGGGAAAAGCAAGTGATTGGCTTGATGATTCAAATTACTTTTAAAGAATTTCTAGCTATGCACGTGGCCCCCATTTATGATCACAGAAGGTCAATGTGGATCCTTGTTATGTTCCACAATGAAAAGCAAGAGTTTACTCACTGAAAAAGTCTGAATGGTTTACAGCATCTGCACTCATCCTATATTTAACTGGCTTGGTAAAAAACTGCAGAAAAGATACTTCTGTTTTCTCACGTGCAGAACCATTCCTCTCTTTACCTATTAGCTAAAAATAAAATAGTGGTTGAGGTTTGCAAAAGAAGAGGAAATAAGTTTCTTAAAAAGCACTTTAAAAATTGTCTCTTTCCATGATGCTCATAAGATCACAAGGATACCATTTCTTTCTCCACACATATAAATTTAAACCTACAGTATAATTCATGTCAGATGTTGTTTGGATGGATTTTTAAATATAGTGCTGAACTAAGCAGTTTGCATGTCTTATAATTGGAAAATGTGTGTCAGTTAAAAGCTGTGTCAGTATTTCCATACGAAACCTTAATTTGTAAAAGGACGTTATAATTTTACTACAGCCCAAATCTTGGCAAGGAGGAGTGAATGTACATAACCCAGGGCACAAAGGAATCAGCAGCTGGCATCTTTGGAAGCAAATTCCAAGTCTGTGGCAGGAAGCTTTTGGTGACCTAAATGTTACCATTGCTTCTTTCTCTGAGCTTAGAACATTATAGAAATTGGAAGCCAAAAAAGAACAAATCCTATGTACCCTGAGGCAGTACTTCTTTAACCAAAAGGAGATGTAACCTATCCACGTGTTATCATGTGTGCATACAGAGATTCCCTTTCATTTAATGATCTTCAAGTCCATGGTACCATGTGTGCAGGGGACCTGAAGTTTATTCTCCATTTTCAGAAGAAGAGTCATTCTAGACAGCTTACTCTAAGTTTAAATATTTGAATCTGGGATTATAAGTATTTAAAGCACTTCTAGTTCCCCTATTTTTTCAGGTGATTCCACTTCATTTTATATGGTAGCTTTCTTGTTAATCACTCGGTATATGTCCTATTTAAACATTATTCACCAGGTCTTGCATTGTAAGTGATTTATGCATTTTTTTCACTAGACAATTGTCTTTTGAACATGTACTTCATTTAAAGGAAAAGAAATTTTCACAGACCTCCAGTGTTGACTTAGATAAATTTTATTATAATGCTGCTTAAAAATATTCAAGCATAAAACTAAGTATAACTTCTTTATGTTTATACTTTTATATAACTTGTTTTAAAATATATATAATACTAAAAACAGTCACATTAACCTTGTTAACTGAAAGTAACAAACATTTGTATTTTGCTAAAACCAATAGTTAATTTAGACAGACTCAGCTAAGGTTCTACAT
>NW_007750145.1:3725-4053 GCF_000696425.1 Galeopterus variegatus | reverse complement strand
TATATATATATATATATATATATATATTAAAATATAATAGATAAAACTTATCATGAAGAAGCAATGGAATTAAGAATATACCTACAGACTCCAATGTGAGAAAACTTCTGCAGACTATAACTTTCTTGAGAGCAAGGACCATACGTTATTGGTATTTTCCTTCTCCCAGCCTGGAGTATGCACTCATTTACTTATTGATGTGAATATTTTAGCAAGTAGAGTGGTGTGGCATTCATTAATTTAGTCATATGTTCATCCCTTCAATTCAACAAAATATTTAGGTAAATATATAAGAGACAGTACAGTGTAGTTAAGAACAAGGACCCTG
>NW_007750145.1:0-2799 GCF_000696425.1 Galeopterus variegatus | reverse complement strand
CGATCCCGTTAACGGTCAGTAAAAAAGACAAAAAGGAAAAAAAAAAAAAAAAAAAAACCAGCCCAAGCTCCATTCACAGTCATGCCCTGAGGGCTCAGGGCTGCATTCACTGTGGCAGGGAACCTTCTTTTTATTCCCACAGAGGAGCAGAGACTGCTTTACAAATGTCATCACAGCACTTGAGATAGATTGAAGCCTATGATAACAAATGGATAGCACTGAAAAAATATAGTTGAATGTATTCTTCTAAACATGCTCATTACACAGAAAACCTGGCTGATTTTATGATCCACATTGTGTAGAGTTGTCATAGTATAACTGAAAACTCCCAGAACATCACTATAATTTAAGCTAAAATATATGGATTAGTTAATTTTTCTTCATTTTTATAATTTCTTAATTTATTCACTCCTCCAGTTATTTATTCATTTCCACTTTATTGAGGTCCTAAATTGGATATTAGAGAGTAATGCAAAGATAAATATGACTCCTAGTTCTTATACTGCTGAAGCCTTATTATAGTAATGCCTATTAATTACTGATGAATCTTTTTTTTTTTTTTTGTCCTTTTTGAGACCGGCCGCACCACACTCAGCCAGTGAGCGCTGTGAGCACACCGGTCATCCCTATATAGGATCCGAACCCGCGGCAGGAGCGCTGCTGCGCTCCCAGCACCGCACTCTCCCGAGTGCGCCACGGGTTCGGCCCTGATGAATCTTTGTTTAATGTTTGTCTCCTGCTCCACTCCATAATAGCTGGGATCTAGTCTCTTGTCCATTGCCGTATACCCAGTGCCAGGTACAGGTCTGCTACCTTGCAGCCTCTCATTCAACACTTAATAGACGAATTATCCTCTCTCTCAAGGAATTTGAAATTGAGTAGAGAGGGTGATAGAAATACACACATAACTATAATAGAGATACAATATGAAAAGTTCCACGAGGGGTAAAATAAAATGCAGTGGAACCAAAAGGACCTGTAATACAATAAATTTGATGACTTCCAAGTATGACTTACTGAACTCCCACTAGGAACAGGTCCAAACAGGTGACTCTGTTGTTGCACAGAATGTGTCAGTTTTCATCAGCAGAATCCACTGAATTGGATATGGCCAGATGCTTAGAACAAATAAAAATTGTTATATTGCTCCAACAATATTATAACTCTACAAGTAGGATTCTTGATGTGGTCACCCAATAGTGCTGATATTTTTCTTTTTTATTTACCCAGGTATCAATGATTATAACTGAATTGCAAGAGTGGTTGAGGTGGAATTTTAATAAGCAATACTGATGAGATGAAAATATGAAAAAGTGAAATTACCCATAGTTAGTGATCATAATAAAATAATATGATCATATTATTCTGAGCAGGAAAATAGGAAAAGAACAGAATGTTTGAGGAAAAAGCCCTCACCTTCAGGAGAATGAGGCTTGGCTATTGTATTTTGACTTTTACCTCGGGCCTCCTCGCTAGGGATCAGAGTTCAGAGGAAGGAGAGATTTCTTCAGGCTGTGATTCAGGAGTGACTTTAGGACAACATTTGAATTGGGCCTTGAAGGCTGAGGACTACACGGGGAGAGATCAGGAGGAGTGTGCTGGGGAGTCAACTTCCCACGCACCTACGTGGCGGGAGGCCATCACAGGTCATGTTTAGAAGAGTGAGTCTTCTAGTTTGGCTAAAGCATACATTGCATGGAGTTGAGAGTTGGGCAGAAAGGATGGAAAAGTAAGTTGGGATCTGATCAAAGAGAGCATTGAAGAGCAAGCTAAAAGTTTGAACTTTATTCTGGAGGAAACAGGGAGTCTCTGGAGTTTTCTGAGCAGGGAGTGTAACTTAACTAAAGTCATGTGGTCAGTATGGTGGCTATGTAAGCAGTGGTGAGTGTGATTCTCATGCTAACATTATTGTAGTTTTTAACAAAAATCAACTCTAGAGATATATCATCTCTCAGTTCACTGATTGTTTCTTCTGCCAGTCAGATGTTTAAGAGCATTCTATTGGTGTGTAAACACCACCCCATAAGCAGGCGTGTGCTATTAATGTACCCTCCGTCCTTCGTTTTCCTCATTGTAAACAAAAAATATAAGCCAGGTGACTCCGAGTCCTCCTTCAGTTCCAAGACACTATGAACTTCTCTTCACAGAATTTACTGTATGGAAATTGATATTCTATGATTTGGGCTAAGTGCATTCTTACTTTCTTACATGGGGATCTATGTACAACGATATTTGATTGATTGGCTTTGATCCAGTTTCTGCCTGTTAATGCATTATTCTATATCCACGTGCATTCTAGAGAGAAACCAATGCAAGACAGTACAGAGACCATGACTCTCTTCTTGGTGGATGTGCCACCCTTGTTCCATGGAATGAACTCACCTGGTCAGGGCTGCTGGTCCCATAAGTCCTGCTTTATGCTTGATTGTTTCAGAGGTTGTTTCTTCAACTCTAAATGTCAAGACTGTAGGCATTGGACATACACTCTCTGCTGCTGACAAAGTCACTTATTAAAATAATGTATTGGGGCCGGCCCGGTGGCGCACTGCTACAGTGCGCCGCTTGGGAATGCAGTGGCGCTCCTGCCGAGGGTTCGGATCCCACATACAGACTGGCCGCTCACTGGCTGAGTGAGGTGCGGGTGCAACACCGAGGGTTGTGATCCCGTTGCCGGTCCTGGTCCGGTACGGGCGCGACACTGAGGGTTGCGATCCGTTGCCGGTCACGAAAAAAGACAAAAAGGGGAAAAAAATAAATAAATAAAAATAAAATAATGTATTAATGGATAATTTCACAATG
>NW_007750144.1:0-10280 GCF_000696425.1 Galeopterus variegatus | reverse complement strand
CCTGGTTGCAGTTCATCAGGTCTTAACTAAAATGTATCTTATTTCAAGTTTTACATGCTCAAAAGAATAAGTAAAATTTGGTAATCAGGAGTGAATGGCTACCCAAGAGTCCAATGGGTTAAAAAAGTATGAAGGACACTAAATAAATTAAAATAGTGTGAATTGACTTATAAGGGAAAAACAAATCACTAAAAGTAGAATTTGAAAATTTTAGGAATGGCCTAAGAAATAAATAAGACTAATCATATATCTCCATGCCTAGCAGTGACATATGATCTTTTCATGAATTTTTTAATCAGAACATAAAAGATACATGAATATATTTATTGTTAAAGAGAAAGTAAATTACATTTTCTGTAATAGATATTGAATAAATGCTAGCTGAAGTTACTCCAGAGAAAACAGGATCGTAGGTGGGGAATGGCAGTATGTGATTTTCTTTGGCCCATTTTCAATTAAGAAATCCATGAGTTTGTATTCAAACTGCTCTGGATTGCTCTCTCAGGGCTTTCTTGGTGAGGCAAGCAGGAGAGGATTCTGAAATTGTCTACTCAGAGGTCATCAAAACAGTTCTTTTATTTATTCTACATATAAGGGTTTGACTATGTTTTTCCTTTGATGAGACAATAGATCCTACAATTTTAGCTGATGTATATCACATGGGTTAGAATCACAAGCTAAATTGAAATTAAAGTAGATTGTAAACCTTATTTTCCCATGATTCTGTCATAGAACGGAATAAAATTGGTCTAGCAGGGTACTCTACATAGTCGTGAGAAAGTAGGGCATTAACTTTCATTGTGTATTCTATAAGAATCTATTTTAGCTAAGAAGCCTATTAAATCTCCAGGAAAGTCATTGAAGTTTAAATTTATGCTCAGACTTATCCCATAAAGTTGAGATGATGTACAAACATATTCAGTCATACTGCTAAATCAACCAATATTATGAATTAATTGTGATCCCATTGAAAGATTTACACTACAATTCAACATGCCATTAAAACCCCATTTCTCTCACTGCCAAGTAAATGCATATATGAGTTATAACCTAACAACTAATGGGATTTTAAAATACTATTATATGTTGGTTTGGATATGAAATACACTACATCAGACCTGATCGTTTTATGCAGTAGACTTTTTTACTGAACATGGATCCAGGCACATTTTCTCTTGTCTGTAGTTTATACATAAAATCATGATCTGGAGCTAATATATTAAAATACATTATATGGTTCTTCTGAATAACTGTGTATTTTAACTCACTTTTGTGCTCTCTGAGGTGATTACATCAAAATCATTTGCATTTTTCATTTTTTTCCATCAGGAGTACTTTATCATGTGTAATAGATGCAGCATGAATGTTCATTAAAGCTATACATAGCTAGATGTGATGTTATCTCTTTATAATGATAAAATTCAAGATGGAGTTTGTGTTGAGATCCAATACCTTTCTTTAATTTACAAAACTAAATATTATAAAATAATATGTGTAATAAGAAAGTCAAATGAATTTCAAATGCATATTCTAGACCAGACTGTGATAAATGCTTTACAAATCTAAACTCACTTAGCTCACTCAACCAGCCTCCAGGATAAGAATTATTACCCCAGTTTAGAGAAAAGAAAATTGCAATTTGAAAAGGAGAAATAACTGATCCAACAACAAACAATTAGTAACTTATAACTGCCATATATAACTCATCATTTACTTTACACTGGTTTATGATATTGTACTTGAAAGGGGATGAAAAAGAGTCTTTGTCTAGTTTTCTGGTATAGTTTAGATCCTGACCATATAGAAGACTGTTCTACATTGGTGATTGGCTCAGCAATGGGTCTCTATGCAGACACAACAGTCAAAGTTGGGGTGGAGGAATGAATAGTGGAGGGGTATAGAACACTTTATGTACCCCTTTTGCAAACACTGGATAAGTATAGTTCTTTCTGTCTTTTTACTAATTTTTAAATGGACAAAATCGTACATAAGCCTGCAAATAATAGACTGGCAATATCCATAAGGGAAGCATGGCTTAAAACATGCAAAAAAAAGGACATGGTTTTGAAAAAATATATATTATAAAACATTTAGAAAACATTTGAAGTAAACAAGGACACAAACTAATAGATAAAAGATGAGAAAACATGGAAGCAGGTAGAGATGAGAGAAACCTTGAAGAAGAAAATAAAGAAATAAAAATGCAGTATTAAGAAGTAAAATCTTCAGTGGTTGCAATAAAGAACAAAATGTGGTACCAGAAATCCAAATTGGTCATAAACATCATACTGATGCAAAAATAAAGAGAAAGCTGTGAGAATTATGCTAGTTATGAAGAAAAAAAGAGAAATTATATGGATGATGAGCCTGCCCCAAAAGAAAACCAGAACAAGACTCTGATCAAGATAGCCTAATAGACAGTACCCAGGGTCACTCTCTCTCACAATCAGCAAATTTACAATTATTAAAAAGCTAAGACAGCCAAGCTGGAGCCACTAGAGCTCAGGGGAAGAGGAGGAGAGACCTATGGAGTTCATGAAGGCAGGAAAAGCCATGATGAGAGAAAGAAAGGACCACTGCAACAGTTTCAAGCCCCTACCACTTCAGGGATGGCCCTGGTGAACACACACATGGAGCAGGAGCTGACAAAAGCTGCAGCTGCACACATCATATGAAGTTGCTTAGAGGCTGCAAGGGAGAAGAGGGCTTTGGTGGCCCCCAGGCCAGCAAGACTACTGACGGTTCCCGTGGACCCACATACAAGCGAGGAGCCACAGACAACTGACAAAATGAGGCACACAAAAACTGGTGAGTCACTGCCAGGGAGCAGCACACAGCTCACCCTAGGGGAAGTGTTTGGAGTGTGGGAAGTGGGGAAGACTGACCCACCAGGGAACACTGGGGCACAACATGGACAGCTGGTCCCTCCTTCAATTAGCACAGGATTACTCTGTATAGACTGGTCAGGAATACAAACCTGCAAGGGGTGAAGTTTGCTGTAAATACTCAGGCCCAGTACCAGAGTTTCCACACAACTCAGGAGTACCGGACCTCACAAGACCCAGAGGTGCTTACAAAGGTCAACAAAACCTGAGCTGCACAAAAAGCCTTCCACAGGGAATCAGCAGCAAAGCAGAAATTTAGCTCAACCACACGGCTCATGTGTTGGTCCCCACAGGAAGTTTCCCCATTTTAGAAGTAAGCAAAGGACAACAAATTAGTTTCAGTGCAGAGTTTAAGTGGTGGGGGTAGCTAATAATCCAACATAAAACTGAGAAAAGGGAAAAAAAGAACAAAAACCCCCCACAGATCAGAGACAAAGTTCTGATAGTAACCAGTAATGGTCTAACTCCACCATAGAATACATATTAAACCTAGAAGGACTGGAAGCCCCCCAGACTCCCAAGCTGGGGTTCGGGGAGGGCCGAGGGCCTCAGCCACACACCCCTGAAATCCATATCCAGCCCAGCCACCACTGAGCTGCCGCTGGAAGCCCCAGCTCCCCTGCTAGAATGGGGGTGCTACCTCAGACCTCAATTACGCTCCCCCCTCCTTTCCTTTCCTCCCCCTTTCCCTCCCCCCTCTCCCCCAACTACTCTGCAACAGCATCTTAGGATGTAAAATAATAACAATAATATTAAATAAATAAATTTTAAAAAAAGAAAAAAAGAAAACCAGAACAAGTGAAACAGAAGCAATTACCAAAGTCAAAATATTCTAGTCTACAAATCAAAATTTCTCACCATGAGCAAAGCAAAATCGATGAAAATGACTAACATCTAGGCCTATCCTGGCTTTCTGTCTTTTATTGTTATTTCAGAGATACAAGAAAAATACCCTGCATCCAGTCAGATAAAAGTGATGCAATAATCTGGTTGATTGCATGCTTTTTATCAATGCTAAATTCAAGAAAAAAAAGAGTACTGAAGGAAAACATTTTTGATTTGAGAATTCTATACCCAATCAAATTGTATTCATATGCATAACCAAGAAGCTTTAAATCCAAAATGTCTAAATAGAATGTCTCTCCCATAAACTCAATAACTATTTTGTGAATGGTAATAAATTTAATTGAGCCAGAATGCAACTGACTAGATTAGTTGTAATTTTTAGCAGTTTCTTTTTTAGGAGAGAAAAAAATATTGATAATTTTAGTGAATTCATAAAAGCAATCTCCAAGTTGCAGTCCCTTCTACTTGGTGAAACTTCTGGGTCTTTCATTTATTACTGGTGGGAATGAAAAGTGGTACAACCACCTTACAAGACAGATTGTCAGTTTCTTACAAAACTAAACATACTCTTACCATAAGATCCAGCAGTCAAGATACTCGGCATCTACTCAAAGAAATTGGAAACTCATTTCTGCACAAAAGCCTGCACATTAATATTTGTAGTAACTTTATTTGTAATTGCTAATACTTGGAAGCAACCAAGATGCTCGTCAGTGGGTGAGTAGATAAACTGCGGTACTCCTGACAATAAAATATTATTCAGTGCTAAAAGGAATGAGCTATTAAGCCATGAAAAGACATGGAGGAATCTTAAACACATATACTAAGTGAAAAAAAACCAGTCTGAAAAAGCTATATTTTCATGTATGATTCCAACCACATCATATTCTGGAAAAGGCAGAACTGTAGAAAAAGTAGAAGGTCAGTGATTGCTAGGGGTTGAGGAGAAAGGAGAGATTAATAGGCCGAGCACTGAGGATTTTTAGGGCAGTGAAACTATTCTGTATGATAATGGTGGACACTTGACATTATGCACTTGTCAAAACCTGTAGGATGTACAATACCAAGTGTGAACTCTGATGTAAACTGGGTGTGTGATTTTCATGTGTCAATGTAAGGTCATATATTGTAACAAATGTACTATTTTGGTGGGGAATGTTGATATTGGAGGAGGCTACCTATGTGTGGGGCCAAGGGACATATGGAAACTCTGTACTTTCTGTTCAATTTTGCTGTGCTCTATAAACTAAACTTTATTTTTTAAAATTAATTAATGAACAAAAAGACTGGTTTGATATCTGTGTCATCTCTCTTCTATGAACACCTGTCTGTGGGAATATAAAGGAGAAAGCGATCTTTTAAAAGACACTTTCCAGAAAAGAATGAAAGTAAGAGATCTTCCATAATCCAGAACTTGTATCTCAATCCAGAGTAGTTAATTAGCTGTATAAAATTATAAATCAATATGACATTGTACTCCCAGAATAAGTGCTTGTCTTTGATCCACAAAGCAGTGGGTAATATTAAGTACGTAGGACTTTTTATAATAATTAGGAAAATGGAAAAAAATAACAATACTGTTCTGTGCCACACATTATATAGTATAAATGTTTAAAATATATTAATTTATTTAATTCCTACAATGACAGTTTGATGTAGATATTATCATTCCCATTTTCGAGTTGGGGAAATTGATGGCAAATGATTTAGTGTCACACAGCTAGTTAGTGGTAGAATTAGGATTTGAACCAGGGATTTTATTTAGGGTCTTTGTATTTTTTCTTTGCATATACTGCCTTCTAAAAAGCTTATCTATTTCTGCTCTTAAATCACCCTACATTCTGTGTATCAGAGAATGGAATTTTTCTACAAGTCAAACATTTTTCTTACTTTCTTTGGACTGCTATAACAAAGTGCAATATACTTGGTGGCTTATAAACAACAGATATTTATTTCTCAGAGTTCTGGAGGCTGGTAAGTCCAAGATCAAGGCACTAGCAGATTTCTCTTCCTCTTAGACTGCTGTCTCACTCTAAAGTCACATGGCATGATGGGAGCAGCAAGTGAGCTCTCCAGGGTCTCTTGCAAGAATTCTAATCCCATTCACGAGGGCTTGCCCCCATGGCCTAATCACCTCCTAAAGGCTCCACACCCTAATGCCTCAACCTCGTGTTCTAATACTTCAACATATAAATATTGGAGGGACACAAATATTCAGACCATAGCAAAATTTATACGAGGTGTCTTCAAAAAGATCATGGAAAGATTCATATTATCTTTTAATTCCATTTTCCCGTGAACTTTTTGAAGTACCCTTGTATATTGATTGTTAAAAGCCATTAATATCTGTTGCTCTTGATCTCTGGCTATCTTTTCCTGTAATCTATCTAACCTTATTAGAGGCTTAAGACTGGCATTTAGTACAGACTAATACTGATAAGTTAGAAGTTACCACAATTTGTTACTCATATAGTTCTACAATTTCATATTGAAGTTGTTTTACTCCAAGCATAAATATTAAAAATTACTATGACCTGATAAATGGGTAGTCAGACACGCTTACTGAATGCTGAATTTATATAGTGCCTTATGCTAGCACATTGTAAAAAAAAACCACATTCAAATTGGATTCAGATCTCTATATATACACATTTGTGCCTTGGAAACAAAACCACAGCTACATTCCAATAATCAAGAGCAAATTGAATTAGCTCTTATTTCCTCCTTCTTGGCATTAGCTTGTTACTGAGCTTTTCAGTAATCTTGAGAGTCTAACCTGCCTTCCTGCCAATTTCTTCTTTATCCATCTGTTCACCTAAAATATCCATATAACAAAAAAGTATTGAGTTCAGTAGAGTTAGTCATAGGCTCATTCATTCTTTCAACACTTACAGAGTGGCTATATATTAAATGCTGTGCTAGGTGCTTGGCTACTTTAATACGATTGCACGTATGTTTAAAAGTTGGTAATACAACTTTATTTGCGAGGTATCTGGTTTATTTACAAACAATCTTAACATGTTTAGGGCCAGCCCGGTGGCGCACTCGGTAGAGTGCGGTGCTTGGGAGCGCGGTGGCGCTCCCGCCAAGGGTTCGGATCCCATATAGAGACCGGTCCGCTCACGGGTTGAGCACGGTGCGGGCGCGACACCAAGGGTTGCGATCCCGTTGCTGGTCGTGGTACGGGCGGGACACCGAGGGTTGCGATCCCATTACCGGTCACGAAAAAAGACAAAAAGGAAAAAAAAAATCTTAACATGTTTATATAGATTCTGAATTCATTCTTAAAGTGAGTTTTCAAATTTAAACTTTATTCTTCTTTCTATGAAAGTTATTTCTCAATTTTTCACTCTTTCCCTCAGATCTATGTGCTAGATGTGTCAACTTGGAATAAGAAATGACTCACAAAACTGATGTAAGAATCAAATGAGTGTCCGTTGTCAGAGGACAACAAGTACATAGTACATCCCAACATGTGTTTTGCTTTCTATTTCCTTTTGCTCATTGGCCTGTGGCTGGACAAGCACCTAGAGTTAGGTATCTGAAGCCTAGCCTTTATACAAATCAGAAAACAGAGCTAAGGCAGCGTTTGCACTTCCTAAATCTTAGTCCAATGCTTTGTCAACAACCTTTGCTGTTGCTTTTATGCAGAGAGTTTAGAGCATAGCCCAGTATTTCTTCTCCCAGTCTCATAGCATGTGATATTATATAAAACTTTTATTGTTTGCCTCCTAAATTTTAACCAAAGTGTGAAAGGTAGTCTTATCATACTAAGTATGCATGAATAGGGAATGTCATCAGATGGAACACTGGCTGGGTAGGACAGGCATCATTGTGTAAGGCACAGTAGCTGGAAATAAGTAAGAAATTAACCTTCACAGAAACTTTCCTCATGAATATTCAAGGGAGTAAATCTGGACAGGAAACCTTTATATTAAAAAAGCAATACAATGAAAATCTTTGAGTTCTAAAAGTAATAATGATGTGATAATTTGAAAATAATACAGTAATAAAATAGCTAACTTTTACTGAGCACGTAATATGTTCTGGGCATTGTACAAAGTGTTTCATATGGATTCTCACCTCTAACCTTCAAAGAAAACTAAGATTTAGAAAGTTTAGAAAGTTATGGATCTTGATCAAGATTGCTCAGCTAGTGAATAGTGGAGACTAAATTTGGATCCAGGCAGTCTGTGAATGCTTTTATAGTCCTAGCAAGACATTGTTATAGTTAAGTAGTGTTTATGTAAGAATGATTGATGACTCATTTAACGAAGTTTTAGTCCTTCAAATGTGCTGCCAAAATTTTTAGCATTCAAATGCATGAGAAAAAAAATATTACCCATTCACATAGACTGAAAACTAGAAAAATATCAAGTAAAGATGTTGAGAGCCCAAAGAGATCTCTGCAGTATCAATGATTTAAATGATTGCTTTAGATCCACAGGCTGGAGATTGAGTTAGACTCACAGAAACCTGTGCTAATAGGGGTTCTGGAAGGAGAAAGCCTGGCAACTTTTTGATATCAATGATGTGGGACCTGGAGTCCCTTAGTGAATAAGCCAATGTCGGCTACTGGGTCAGAGTCAGCCAGACCACTCACCTCTTTATGAACCACATTCCAGCAGCGTGCACTAATGATCAGACAGCCACACTGCTGGGCAGTCAGCAGTGGGGAGAAATTAATGACATGTGAAAATGGCTGAAAAGAGGAAGAACAAATGCCGAAAGCCACCCTGAGTTTCTCAGCACAGCATATCACCATGTCAGAGAATAATAAGTATCCAGTCCACCCACTTCATTTTAACGCTGCTTCAGTTTCTGTGGTCTACATGGCTCCCTTTCCAGCCACTTTCTATAGAACACATCCAATCCCATCCATGCTTAGGCTACATCTACTGCTCTCCATATTTCCTAGCAGAAATTTGTCATTCTTTTTATTTTTAGAAATAAGATTGCGATCAAGCTTAATCTTATGCAGAACCTCAGAATAAAAACAGTTAAAAGAGAAGCTAAAATGGTTGAAATAAAAGACCTAGATTCTTACCAGTTTAACGTCTAGCCCTCCTTTTCCCACGCCTCATGTCCTTGGATTATCAGCAGCCCTGGAGATCCTCCAAAGAAGGTTAGAACTCCAAGAAGCACCATTTGAAAACTATGATCTATAAGAAAATGCCTGCACTTCTTAGCAAGACACAGTTTTCTTCACTGGGTTTTTGTAGCCCCATTTCCAATTCTCTTCCATCACATCTATGGTTCAAACAATTCCAAACAACATGCATTCCCTGACCAGCCCATGCAGTTTCCTTCCATTGTGGATTTATACATGCTACTTCCACTCCATGGAAGGCACTACCACCACACCTTTCCTCTGTCATGGAAACATCCGGAACTAGTATATACCCTCTCTGTTAAGCCTTTAGTAGCACTCCTTTTAGGCAAATCCGTCACTCTCTTCCCTCTGTCCCCATGTACTTTGCATAAACTAATATCAATGCTCTGAACTTGCTTTATGGTAATTATTGATGTGTGTGGTTATGCATTTGTTATACTCCAAGCTCTTCTAGTTCAGGGATAGTGCCTTATTCTTTTGATTTAAGTACCTAGTATGGTGGCTGGCATAAGAAGAGAATAAATGTGTGATTGCTAAGTGAAAATTAAAATTTGAGGCACTGTCAGAGATATGGAGCTTGTCAATAGTTATATAGCTAATCATCAGCAGAAGCAATATTGCAATCCAGATCCCCTGGCAACCATTCTAATGACTTTGGCACAACATCACATAGCCTCTAAACTGTCTGCTATGGTTTAACATACTCTTCCAAATTCATGTGCTGAAATTTAATCACCAATGGTATTAAGAGGTGGGGGCTTTATGAGGTGATTAAGTTAGGAAGGCAGAGCCCTCATAAATGAGATTAGTGACTTATAAAAGAGGTGCAAAGCCACACTCACTCCTTTTTGCCCATTCATCTCCTTTGCCATGTGAGGACACAGCAAGAAGGCTCAAGCCCTCATCAGACACTGAATTTCCTGGTGCTTTGATCTTGGACTTCTCAGGCTCCAGAGCTTCGAGAAATAAATTTCTAGGATTTCTAAATTACCAAGTCTGTGGTATTTTGGTGTAGCAGCAGGAATGGACTAAGACACCTTCCAGATGAATTTAGGAACATCCTACCACTCTCCAAGTGTTTGTCTCACAGTTCACTTTTCCAACTGGATTTCTACTGCAGCAGCATTTTAAGTGAGCAATTGAATGTTTAGGAATTTGAAAGCAAACAATTTGGACTGATGTTGACATAAACTAGACACATCAACAAACTTCCTATTCAACTACATATGTACTCTGCTAGGCATTGTGGGGGAAACAAAGGAAATTGAGAGTTCATCGTTCATTCCAAATAGGTCACTCTCTATTATGAGAGAAGAGATGAAGCCCTGAATTATTGTATACCACATAGATAAATATTGTTAGAGTGATGCCAACTGGCAATCACAGGAGCTCTTCTTTTTTTTTTTTTTTTTTTTTTTTTTTTTTTTCCGACACAG
>NW_007750143.1:9598-10280 GCF_000696425.1 Galeopterus variegatus | reverse complement strand
CAATGTAGGTTTTAACCCATGTAGGTTTTAACCAAAGCAGGTTTGCTTTGGTTTGGATGGAGGATCAATGTAGGTTTTAACTCATGACCTTAGACAAATTATTTAATCTCTCCGATACTTATTTTTTTCTCATGTACAAAATAATACCCTACCTAGAGGGTTCAAATGAGAACGAAATTAAAAACTATTTAAAGTATAGAGTTTGACATGCAAATATATCTCCTCTTTTATACCCTCAACTGCCTTCATCTCATATCTTCATTTCAGAAAAACAAATACTTTTATTGGAAGGCTTCTAAGTAAACTTATCCTAAATTACACATTCAGTTCTCTGGAATCAGCTCTCTTCTGAGGTGTCTGGGTAAGTCACCCTTAAAAAAAGCGCTGTGATGGCTAATCTGGGGTGGTGTTGAGATAGCCTACTTTTCCTCTGGGAATACATACATACATACATATATACATAAAGTGGAAATTCTGAGTTAGGAAGGAAGTCATGAGAAAAAAAACAATATTTGAGGAGGATACGACACAAAGAATGGTCTTGTACTGCTTTGCAAAATGTTGATATAACGCTGACCATTTGTTATGTCTGGAAAAATATTGACATGTCTAAAGTGTAGCACTTTCTTTTTTTTTTTTTTTTTTTAAAGATGACCGGTAAGGGGATCTTAACCCTTGACTT
>NW_007750143.1:2653-4243 GCF_000696425.1 Galeopterus variegatus | reverse complement strand
AAAAGGAAATGGCTATGCTGACTTTAGGAAGACTAAGCACACTCAAATGGTATTTTAAATGGTTAAAGTGAGGAGGGTTTTGAGCCAGCAGAGCTTGGGTGTGGTCCCTTCTATCACATTCTGCAATGATTACTGGAGCCCTCTACACATGCCCAGCCTAAGACAGATGCTGTAATGCGAGCTGTAATCTTTTCTCAGTGTTTGAATGATGGCTCCTAGTCAGAAGCCAACATGTGAACAAGAAATTCCAGAGGATTATAATTGATTAAAACTCACCACAAATATACCTGCTGAATATTTAATGGCATCCCTCTCCTATTAATTCAACAAAAACAAAAATTTCAATGCACCTTCTAAGTGCTAGGTCCTATGCTAGATGCTAAGGATATGAAAGTGAAGACGACACAGCCCCTTAAAGACCTTATAGTCTAAGCGGAGAAAATAGACACATGAAAAAAAAAGTACTATAATAATGTGAAAAATCCCATAATGGGGGNTGGATTATTTTCCTCTTCGTGGAACAAAACATGATACCACATTTCTTTACAATTAAATTAAGGCTAAAGAACGACAAAGACATTATCGTCCGTGGGACGCATTTGAAAGACATTGTTTGTGCTCTGCTGGAATAGAGGGTAGAATGCCTTTACTTTATTGCTTTATGACATGCCAAGTTTTCAGGGCAAATCCTATTAAGGGGCTTTAGTTCCTGCTTGATATTTTGCTTTCTTCTCTGCCAGCTGCCACTGTGTGTAGGTGCCTCGGGATGTTCTGGCTGTGGCTGGACTTAATTTAGAATGAAAACTACTAAATCAGGGATATTTGTCCATCCATCCATTCTCTCATCTATCTGTCTGTCAAATGTCTATCACATCTACACGACTTTTATTCCAAGTGCCTGCTCACTTATTTCCCTCCACTGGTCTATAAGTTTTTGGTGAAAATAGTTTCTAATTGTATCTTCAATGGCTAGTGTTTGAACACTCAGTGAGAATTTAACGTAGGAAGAAGATATGACATATCAACAAAAAAGAATAATATGCTGTGGGTGGGGGGAATGCCATAGGGGATGAAAAAAGATTTATTGAAGTTTTGAAGACAGAGATCACAAATAATATACTCATTCATGTTTTGGAAAAAAAAATTCTTTCTACCTCACTATCATTTATCCATATCTCTATCTAGTTCCTTAGATAGCACTCTTCAGTTCTCCATTTATAAGCCATAAACAAACCAAATGATTCAATTGTTAAAAAAGTCCACAGAATATAAGTGTTGATTATATTTATTGCCAGTGTTTACTCAAACTGGTTTTATTTAAAATACAGGCTATCTCCATGAGTCTCATGTAGACAGCAGGTAGTTGGGCCTTGCTTTCATCCATTCAGCAAATATCCGAATGTGAGTATTTAGTCTATTTACATTTGGCATCATTGTTGATTCGGTTAAATGTGAGTCCATCATCTTGCTATTTGTCTCCTATGTCATTTCTTTCTGTGTTCTTCATTTCTATTCTCTGTTTTTTTGGGTTTTTTTTTCCTTTTTGTCTTTTTTTTTACTGACCCGTAATGGGATCGCAACCCTCAGTGT
>NW_007750143.1:0-1438 GCF_000696425.1 Galeopterus variegatus | reverse complement strand
TAATTATATAATTAAAATAAAATAAATTTTATATATAATTTATATATAAATAAAATAAATTATATATATATATATATAAAATTTATTTATTAACTTTTTTTGGCTCTAGAATTCTGACTTGCTTTTTTCTTTTCTAATGGCTTTTATTCATCTGCTCATACTCTATAACTATTAAGTCATTAAGACCATATTTTTCTTTAATTTCTTAAACAAAATTTTAATGTGTTTTATAGTCTTTGTCTGAAATTTCTAACACCTGGGCCATCTTAAACTGTGTTTATATTATCTGCTTTTATTTATTTATTTTCTGATTATGGGTTACATTTTTCTGCTTCTTTGCATGTTTAGTATTTTTTAAATCATCTAATGAATATAGTGGATAATACACTTTAAGGAGTCTCTATTATATATTTGTTTGTTTGTTTGTTTTGTTTTTTAAGGGTGTTATGTCCTGGCAGTCAACCATTATACTAGAGTTTCTCCTTGACCCTGTTGCAGCTTGGTTTTAGGCTTTTTCTTAGGGCAATCTAGAGCAGTCCTCATTCTAGTGAAGGGTGAACAAACTGTTCTTAAATGGCCTAATGGTAAATATTTTAGCCTGGTGGGCCATATTGTTTTTGTTGCAGCTTCTCAACTCTACCATTGTAGCATGAAAGCAACGATAAAAATATGTAACCAAATAGGCATATCTCTGATCCAATAAAGTTTTATTTATAAAAACAGATGGTCAGTCCATGAGCCACAGTTGGCAGATCCCTGTGCTAGGTAATGGATCTTATTCCTAGGGAATAGCCTCCCTGGTGTTCAGTTGCAGGCCTGGGATGTTGACAGTATCTTTCTATTCTGCATGAGAAATACAATGCCTCCCAGGACTGTACACTCTAAAGCCTTCATTCCATTCCGTACCTTGAAGCTGTCTGTCTCTACAAGACCTCATGGAATCTCCCCATCCACATTGGCAGCCTGCCCTTGGCTGAGGTTTTACAGAGAGCCCCATATAGACCTGCACACTTCCCCCAGCCCATGCACTTCTACCTTTCTAGTATCTGCTTTGAAATTTCCATTTGCATTTGTATTGCTACACTTGAGTCTCTGCCTCCTCCACTCAGCAGGACTGCTATGCTCTTTGGGTTCTACTTCCCTGTGCCATAGTTGGGAAATTGTCCCTGGCAGAGAGCCCAGGTGAACATAGGGCTTACCTCTAGCATTCTCCTTAGCTTGAGAATCTCAGTCCAGGGCCATCTATTTTTCAGTGCCTGAAAACATGTGCCTTGCATGTTTTGTCCAATTTTATCATTGGTTATATAGGAGAGCAACTCTAAGACTAGTTATCCATCAAGGCTTGAAGCAGAAATCTCCTCTCATTCTGTAAAAGTTAAAAGGAAATGGCTATGCTGACTTTAGGAAGACTAAGCACACTCAAATGGTATTTTAAATG
>NW_007750142.1:4706-10281 GCF_000696425.1 Galeopterus variegatus | reverse complement strand
AAAAAACAAATTACCCAGTCTGTGGTATTCTGTTATAGCAACATAAAATAGACTAAGACACTGGCCTTCCAGCCCTCCCCATGAGAGCACCATCGAGAACCAACCAGTAACTTCTGCAGACAGCACGAGAAGCGGGAGAGGCCCCCAGCTGAGCCCTGCCTATAATCCTGATACACTAAATAGGGAGATTCAATGAAATGGATGCTGTTTTAAGCCATTAAGCTTTGGGGCAGTTAGTTATGCAGCATCAGATAACCAGACAGGGGCAGGTGGGGACCTCCCTCCGTTCCTGCTCACACCCCTGTACCAGTAGCCACTGACTCACAGCCAGACACGGTCCAGTTCCAGGTCACCACCCAGAGAGACTCATAGGCCATTCCTCAGGTAGTTTCTGGGATGACGTTCAGAAAGTTTACAACAGCTGCCTATCAGGCTTCTGTCAGCCAGAAGGGACCCTGGCCCAGGGCTGGATCAGGACCTGGAGGTTTCCTGCAGTGCTCACGTTAACCCTTCAGTTGCTGGACTGTCGGAGGTGCAGAATCAGGGAGGCAGGGGTGGGATCTGGGGCAGGAACTGCCCACCATCTGGCAGAATCCAGTATTTTCCCAGTGGGTCAGCCATGCTGGGGTGATGACCAGCCACGTTAACCCTTCAGTTGCTGGACTGTCGGAGGTGCAGAATCAGGGAGGCAGGGGTGGGATTTGGGGCAGGAACTGCCCACCATCTGGCAGAATCCAGTATTTTCCCAGTGGGTCAGCCATGCTGGGGTGATGACCAGCTGGAGCCCTGACCGGTTTCCTGGCCACTCCTTCCAGCCTTCACACCTTTGCTTCAGCTTTCCCTCGGCCCGGCAGAGTCTACTGGAAACACCCTCAGTGAGATCCAACTCAGCCTTCAAGCCTGGCCTCTTCTCTGACCCTCCCCATTTGCGCCCCCGGGAGGAATTAACTTCTCCCTTCTCCATTTCTCTCCCATACTTTGACCAGGCACCCCTCATGTGGGACATGCCCCACCCTAAGGATGCCCTGAAATTACTCGTTGAATGAATGTGAGATGGAAGGACAGATGGTCGGGGCCTTGTGGCTGCCGCTGCTGGGGCTCCTGCCTCCTGCAGCCAGAGGGAGAGGAAGGATCCACTGTTGCCCATCTTTTTCTTTTTTAAAAATTGGGGTAAAATACACATAACATACAATTTACCATTTTAATCATTTTATCGTGTGCAACTCGATGCCATTTAGTACATTCACAATGTTGTGCCACCAGCACCTCTATCTAGTTCCGAAGCCTTATCATCACCCCCTAAAAAAGACCCCACACTCATTAAGCAATCGCTCCCTATTTCTCTCTCCTCCCACCCCTGGCAACCACTATTTTCTCTCTCTCTGGATTTTTCTATTCTGGACATTTTGTATAAACAGAATCCTACAATATTTGTCCTTTCGTGCCTGGCTTATTTCACTTAGCGTAATGCTCTTGAGGTTGTCTAGGTTGTACTGTGTGTCAGAGCTCCATTCCTCTCTATGGCTGAGCAGTATTCCATTGGACAGGCCACACGTGTATATATGTTCATCAGCTGATGGACACGGGTTGCTTCCATTTTTTGGCTATTGTGAATCGTGCTGCTATGAAAATGGGTGTACAAGTATTTGTTTGAATACTTGTTTTCAATTATTTTGGGTACCTGTCTAGGAGTGGAATTGCTGTATCATGTGGTAATTTTACAGTCAGCTTTTTCTTCACTTTTTACTTTACTGAGGGTCCACTGTCGCCCATGCTCGAGGCATGGGGTGTAATGAATGAAAGCGGGGCTGGGTGTCTGAACCCAGGCTCATCTGTTATGAGCTGTGTCCCTGTGGGTCAGCCACTTACTTCTCTGAGCCCAGGGTCCTCAGCTGGAAAGTGAGGGTAATAATAGTTCTGTCTTCACAGGGCTATCAAAAGGTCTGTGTAAGGGAATATGCATGTACTCTGTGCCGTGCTTGGCACATGGTGAGGGATCAATAATGTAAGCTGTTATCACTTAGACCTTTGGCCACCAGCTGCTGCTGGAAACAGGGAAAGTCACACCCATGGGAGCCATTCAGGACCCCCAGAGCCCTGCTGTGCATCAGGATTCAGCCAGGTACAGGGTCACCATGTACAGCCACACAGGTTCTGCACTGCACAACTCTGAGAGGCACCATTCACATAGACTCTGTTATTGTGCACTGTGTGACTTCTACAACCTATAGCCCTGCTGGGTCTGGAGGTCAGAGAGGAATTCTCCCTGTGTCCCAGCCTTTGTGGCTCAGTAGAGGAAACGACCTCGCCTACCTCTTGGGTGTTGAGTGCTCGGATCCTTCCAGCATCCTTCTGGGTATCCTGGCCTTTCCCCTCATAGTAGGTTTGTGGGAGATCTCACAAGTATAGGATAAATTTCCTCTAGGGACACTGAGACATTGAGAGGGGATATGACTTGTCCAAGTTTTCCCAGCCACGTAGTAGACGCAAGAGTGCTTAACTAGTAAGCATTTACATCAGCTATGCTCCAGGCACTGAAGGCGAGGGGTGAACCAGGCTGACAGCTCTCCACCCTTGTGAAGCTCAAGATCAAGAGGAAAAAATCATCAAGAAAGTCATTCCAATGCGGGGTGATGAGAATTGTGACAAGGGTGTCTACCACCCAGGCCGCTCCTCACCCTCAGAGGTGACATTGCAGCTGACACCTGAAGGATGAGCAGGAGTTCACCAGGCAAAGCGTGAAGGGAACATTTCTAAGAAGAGGAACAGTGTGTGTGAAACCCCAGAAGCCAGAGGAGAAGGAAGGGGGCCAGTGTGGTTTGGTGTGGCGTGTGTGGTATGGGAGGGTGTCCTAGTCGCCTAGTGATAGACAAAGTCAGCCTGGACCAGGGTGGTGACCGTAGGGGACAAGGGAAGTGAATGAATCCGAGAGAGAGAGTTAAGAGTTTAATCAACAGGATGAGGTGACAGGGATGTGTGTGCATGTTTGAGAGAGAAACAGAGAGAAGGACAGAGACAGATGGAGAGAGGGGGAAGGAGGGAGGGATGAAAGGAGCGAGAGGGTGGGGGAGAGAGTGAGTCAGGTTTCTGGCTGAGTGACTGAGTTGGGGGTGGGGCAGGTTTGTGGCGGAGAGGGATGAATTGAGTTTTAGGCCTGCACGTACTAATGTTGTTCAGAGGACAGCAGGAGGAACAGGCGACCAGTTTGTATATAGTAGAGGTAGGGTGGGAGTGGGGGGGGTGTCCCAGCACCAAGATCCCCCCAGAACCCCTGGGTGGAACCACAGTTCATAAACCACAGGCACCACTTTGCAGTAAAGAGCAGCCCCTGGGATCAGGTTCTTAGAACTCAGACTGTAACCGAGTCATGGAGTGTGACAGGTGAGTCCACTATCCGTATGTGAATGGCCCCTGTGGGTCAGGTGGGCCAAAATGGGAATGTCCCAGACCACAGCCCCGAGCCTGCTCTGGCCATCAGCTACGAAAGCCCCAGCCTGTGGACATAGGCGCTGCCTCTATGGAGGGCCATGTGGTCCCATCCAAGGAAATAAGTGCAAAATTCCTTTTGGGGGAGCTTATCCTGCAGAGAGAGACTCTGCGCAAAATGATGCCCAGGCAGTTATTTCCTGGAAACAACGAGACTTTCATCAACAAGGGCTGATGAAATAAAGATGGGATCCCATCCAAGGAAATAAGTGCAAAATTCCTTTTGGGGGAGCTTATCCTGCAGAGAGAGACTGCGCAAAATGATGCCCAGGCAGTTATTTCCTGGAAACGAGACTTTCATCAACAAGGGCTGATGAAATAAAGATGGGACGCCATCAGTGGAATATTACACAGCTGTCGAAAAGAACATGTGAGCACAGAGCACATATGCACCAAGGAGCAAAGAGCTCCGAGATACATGTTTCAAGTGCGAAAAGAAAAAAAAAAGCAGCAAGGTAGAGAAGTAGAGAACAGTGTGTAACGTGCTACCTGTTGTTTAACCAAGAGGTGCAGGAATATGTATATACGTGGTTTGCACGTGCACAGAGAACTCTGAGAGGACGTGCCGACACCGATAAACGTGGTTTCCTGTGCGCACTGGGGGAAGGTGGGGCAGGGAAACAGGGGGGAGAGGTGTGTATTTTACATGTACAGCCTTTTATAGTCTGTGGCTTTTGAACTCTGTGAACATTTTATCTACTTAAAACAGATACAAAATTTCAAATAAAAAGTAAAGGCTCACTACCAGGAAGCCTCTCTCCTTTCTGAGGTTCCTGGTTCCCTGCAACTTTTGCTCTGTGACTTCTGTGGATGGAAGGGTGAGTGTTCGCTGTCCACAGCTGGCCTGAGAGACGACAGGCCGGACGCCCCTGTGTCCCGTGGCCACCTGTGGACAGGCCCCGGCAGGTGTTCTACACTTGCGGCTTTATTTGATCTCGTGACAAGCCTGTGAGGTCAGAATCGTTCTGAGTCTTTCTTCTTCCCTCCCCAGCGATCCGCAGGCTGGTGACCACAGGCCTGTGTGGGGTGGGGATGTGATGGCCAGGACAGCGGGACTGGGGGGGCACTTCCTGTTGTTCTCGTCTGGGTTCTGGGGTTCGAAATTGAAACTGAAGCCAGGCTCCAGCTTCAGCGAAGATCTCCCAGCCTCTGGAGACCTCCCATGTCCCAGCCCTCAGAGCACAGGGCCAAGATGCCCACTCTTCAGAAGTAGTTGGAATGTGCCCTGGATGTGAACCCCTGAGGACACGCCGGACTTGGTGGAATGAAAGCAGGATGGAGAATTTTTTTTGTTGAATTTTATTGTATCTCCTGACGTGGATCAGGACTGTGGCGGGGCTTGGCTGGGCTTACCTTCTGCTCCATGTGGTGTGCACTGGGGTCACTCAGGATTTCTCAGCTGGAGCCTGGGCTGGTCTGGAGGTCTGAGCTGGCTGCCCTCACCTGCCTGGTGCCTTGGAGAGGATGGCTGGGAGGCTGGATCCTCCCCCTCTCCATGTAGTCTTGGAGCTTCTCCACGTGGTTTCTTCCATTTCTTACAGGGCAGCTCAGGACTTCAAGTGTCCACAGATAGCAGAGAGTCACTCTTTGGGTCAAAAGAGTCTCACCCAGGCCAGCCCAGGCTAGAGGGAAGGGGAGCAGACCCCAACCCTCTACGGGAGGAGGGTTAAAGAATTTGTGCCCCCTTTATCTGCCAAAACCTCAGAAGACCTTTCTTGGGGTCAGGGAGAGGAAGGCGGGCTTCCATAAGCCCTGAAAGGAAAGGATGGTTAATAGGACAGAGCTGACCCAGGCCCTTGGGGAGTTCCGTAGGCCATCCCTGAGGCCCTGTCCACTGGGGTCATCACAGGTAGATGCCCAGGAAATGGGAAGGTGGGTGGGGAGCGAAGGCACACAGCATCGTTTCTCTTGGGGCTCAATCTACATCACCCCTAAAGACCTTGGAAATTAACAGGGGTGGGGTCTCGAGGCCAGCACTGACAGCTGCTCTGGCTGCTCCACAAGTGGAGCCCCCGTAGGACACGCTGGGTAATAAAAGGGACCAGAGTGGGTGCTGGAAGTCAGGTCTCCCAACCAAGCCACCAGAGCA
>NW_007750142.1:0-408 GCF_000696425.1 Galeopterus variegatus | reverse complement strand
ATGTGGCAAAAACCTAGCAGAGGATCAACCCATGCCCCAGGCCTATGGTATCTGAAACTATTAAAAAGGTTGCTCCTATATCTGTTAGGAACTGCTCTAGGCTGCAAGTAACAGAGAACTGAAATAACAGCCATTTAACACAAATAAAATTTATTCCTGTCTCATGTAAAAGAAACTCAGGCAGCAGTCCCAGGCTCCTAACTGTAATCAGTGACTCTGGCTCCTTCTATCTTTCTGCTGTGTCTTTTGTGCAGTTTCCATCCTCATGATCACCTCAAGATCCAAGATGACTGCTGGAGTTCCAGCCATCATGTCTGCATCCCAGGCAGGAAACTGGAGACTGGCTGTTTGTCTGCTTTGTCTCTCCCTGAACCTTCTCTTATATTTCCTTGATTACCCTAGCTGCAA
>NW_007750141.1:0-10283 GCF_000696425.1 Galeopterus variegatus | reverse complement strand
AGCTATAAAAACGAATGAAATACTGCCATTTGCAACAACATGGATGGACCTTGAGAGAATAATATTGAGTGAAACGAGTCAGGCAGAGAAAAAGAAATACCACATGTTCTCACTCATTGGTGGGAGCTAAAAAATAAACAAATTAATTCACCACAAAAAAAACCGGGGGGGAGGGGAAGAATATATAACAACTATACCTTTTTGAAGTTGTTACAACAAGCAAACGGAAAGGACATTCTTGGGGGGGAGGGGAGAGAGGGAGAAGGGAGGGAGGTGTCGGTGATGGGCCATAATAATCATATACATTGTATATTGACAAAATAAAAAGTTAATGGAAAAAAAAAGAAACATCAGCAGCAAAAGGTCTCAAGCAAAAAAAATAAATAAATAAATAAAATAAATAACAGATATGAAATGAATATAAACAGAAATGCGAAGAAATTGTCTACTTAAAGCTTGGAGGCTTTGGGGTATCTTTAGGTAGTTCTTTATGGCTGGAGTAAAGGACGCATACCAGAACACCATGGAAGATGGGCCTAGAGAGGGTGCTGTCTCAATCTGAGGCCCAGGAGGAAGAGTTGGCATACCAGTGAATGAAATACAACAAGGGGGCTATATACATGTGAAAGGACTGGTGCCACACCAAGGTCTAACAAGAGCAGGAAGCCATTAACACACTCTGGCTGGAAGGAACAAAGAACAGGATGGTGTTGCTGGAACCTGGTGGGAGTTGTAACTGTGTAGGAGAAGCCAGGAGCTGTGATGTAGAAGACAGACACCCAGCCAGGCTGGGAGCGAGTTGCATTGAGATGGTGAGGGTAAGGAGAACATAAGTCAATCCCCCTCTCACCTCCCACCATTGCTTCTTGTTGAACATAACCAACCATACCTGGAGAATCAGGAAGCCTGAAGTCCAAATAGGCCAGACTTTCTGAACACAGAGCCCAGGGTGAGAAGAGGAGACAATGGTTATGACGTGTGGTGGGGGAACAAGCGTAGGTATTTCTGGGTGGTGAACTCTGTACTTTGTATTTCTAGCTCGTTTGGGCACTGTGATTTGTAATTATCTTTGATTTAGATCTTTATTGGATCTATTTTTTTTCTTGATATCCTTATCCTCTTTAAGATTAATTGGTAAACAAATCATGTACACTCTCATGAATTTCACTTCAACATAATTCTTAAATTTCAGAATATGTCTTTGTTTATGAGGTAACTCGAAACTAATATATATTCCTTTAAGATCATACCAATGTTGCCAGCAATATTCTCTAACTTTTCATTCAATCATTTGGCTTAAACAAATCTTATGTTTTGGCATATTACAATAGAAACCTATGTTAAACATTTTCTTTTCCTGGCATTCACCCCAAGCCATCTACCTTTCTCTTTGGAATGAAGGGAATGAAAGTGAAAGGGAGCAAAGTCACATATAAGAGTTGTCACATTTGATAAATGGAGTGAATGTGAGTAGAATTCCATCTACTTGACAAATGAGTCTAATTTAGCTAGTGTCCTGTGTCTGGTGGGTTTCTCCACCTGGAGAGGGCATTAGTGTTTGCAGGTTTTCTTGCCTCAGTACGTAGAAAGGAATCCAGAAGGTGACTCCTAGATGTTCAGTTTAAATTTCCACAAGATTTTAGCAAATAATGAGATAATACTCTTTGCTTAACAAGTTGATAGAGATGAGAAAATCATCATTGATATTTCAGGGACTTTCAGGGATAGGAAGGGTAGAGAGACAAAAAAGGATCAGAATGACATCAACTTTCTCATAACTATCCTAGAAGGTAGAGGAGAATGGAAAATTACCTTCAAAATGAATAGGAAATGATTTACAACCTGGAATTCTATTTCCAGTCAAATAATAAATCAAGTGTAAGTGTAGACTAGACATTTTCAAACATGCAAGTTCCCCAAACAATGTATTCCCTATGGACCCTTTTTCAGATTTTTGGAAGATATGTTCCACCAAAATGAGGAAGAAGAAAAGAGAGAAAGAAAGAGAGATATGAGATTCTACAAATAAAAAATACCACACAGAAAAGAGGGAAAAGGATTCCCAGGATACTCTTGGAGATACGTCTATAGGCCTAAAAGAGTAGTAATAACAATAAAGGACACTGACTTATGACCCGATGTGTTTGATTGTCTGAGAGGTAGCTACTCGTATATAATCTATTTCAGATATTAATATAAAGATAAATTAACCAATTCATATCATCTGACTATAATAACTTGATATCAATAATGCACAAGGGTGAGCATAAAAAAGATAATTACAAATAATATAGTCTGTGAATACAGTTGTAAAACTTAAAAAGAACATGTGAGTGAATAAATTGAGCAAAATATTAAAATAACACTATCAACATTTACTCCAGGAATTTAAGATTATTTCAAGAATTAAGAAACATTTTATATAGTCAGCCACAGTAATAGATTAAATGAGAATACCATATGATTTCAAAAGCTAAGGAAAAAGCAATTAATAAAATTCAACATTCATTAATAGTTGAAAAACTAAAATATTTGCAAAACATATAAAGAACTGTATCCAGAATATATCAAGAATTCTTTATAATTTAATAATAATAAGACAAACAAGCCAATTAAAAAATAAGTAAAATACTTTAACAGATATTTAAGTGAAAAAGATATATAAATGGAAAATAAGCTCATGAAAAGATGCTTAACATCATTAGTTATTAGTTATTGGGGAAACAAAAATTAAAACCATAATGATATATCACTACACTTCCTGAATGACTAAAACTAAAAAGAAAAAGGAATACCAAGCATTGATATAAATGAGGAGCCATTTTTATTCTTATACATTGCTGGTGGGAATAAAACATGGAACAGCCATCTTGAAAAAGGGTTTGGCAGCTTCCTATAGATTAAACATACACTTATCATAAGACTCACCAGTTACATACATTCTTAGATATTTACCCAAGGTAAATAAAAACATGTACTTACAAAAGACCTGAATGCAGATGTTTATAGCAGCCTCATTAATAATACTCCTATTAATCATGTTTATTGTTTTCTGAATTTTATGGTGCTTTGACATCTTGGGATGCTGTAGACTCAGGGAGAGTTTACCCTTACCAGGGTTTCCTAACTCTTAGAGATAGCAATTTCCTCAGAGCCTGCCTTTGATATGCAGATAGGCCAATCCCGAGTCCATACCCCCCAGCTGCCTCATTTTATCAAGTTCCTCAAGTCTAGGACACTGTCCCCCCACCCTAAATCAACATAGGGCCAGGTACCAAGACAACTATAGCCCAGAGCCAGTTAGAATTCTATACACTATCTGATTCTAAACCTGCTCAGCTGCTTAGCCTGTCTCACCCACCCATTCCTTCCCAAGAAAACTACAATGAATACTTGTGCCCATGCTTTTCACTCTTTCCTTCTGCCTCCTGACAAACTCTGGTGCTTCCCCATGTGGCCCTGAGTGGCAAGGCCTGCCCCCTCCTCCTGGGAGCTGTGAGTAACAAACTATCTTTTCAATGGCATTGTCTTTCGATCTGTTGGTTGTACCCGGATAAAGACAAAGTCCTGGGTGTATTTTAAAACAATACCTAATACTGAAAATACTGTAATGTCTATCAATTGTCAAATAGAGAAGAAACTATTGTACATCCATACAACAAGGTGTTACTCAGCTATTAAAAGGCATGAACTACTGACAAAATGCAGCAATGTAGATGGATCTCAAAAAGATTACACTAAGTTAAAAAAGCCAGTCACAATAGGCCACATACTCTTTGATTCCATTTACAGGACATTCTGGAAAAGGCAAAACTAGTAACAAAACGCTGGTCAGTGACAGAGTCTGGTGGGGACAAGATTATCTGCAAAGTGGCATGAAGGAATGGGTTTAGGGTAATTAAAATCTTCTATGTCTTGATTATGGTAGTGCTTACTTAACTGCATACATTTGTCAAACTTTATAAAAACAGGTGGAAAGGGTGAATTTACTACACATAAATTGTGTTCATTTTCTATTGCTGCTGTAAGAAATTCCTACAAACTTATTGACATAAACGAGCATAAATAAATTCTTTTTCTTCTGTGGGTTGAAGTCTGACATTAATATCCCACAACTAAAATCAAGGTGTCAGTAGGGCTGTGTTCCTTCCTCGAGGGTCCAGGGGAGAATCTGTTTCCTTGCCTAATCATAATCATGAGCATTTCTCTAATCATTCCTCTATTGTTACATCTCCCTCTGATCACAGCCTGGAAAACTTCCCTGATTTTAAGGACTTATATAATTAGATTGGGATAACCCAGCAGAATCTCCCCTTCTCAAGGTCCTTAATTTAAACACATCTGCAGGTTCTGATTTACTGGGCCAGATTGGGCCTGTAATTTGCATTTCTAATAGTTTCTCAGGTGAGGCTGATAATGGAAATTCAGGAACCATATTTTGAGGACCACTGACATAGACTTCCAAGAAAATCGCCAAATTACTACAAATAAGAGAGTTTATTTAACAAGGTTGCTAGATACAAACCTACATTTAAAAAAATAACACTCTACCCAACAGGAACATACAATTAGAAATTGTAATATTCACAATTAAAAAAAAAAAACGTACCTAGGTACCTAGAAACAAACCTAACAATAAATATGCAAGATCTGTATTGAGGCATGTATAAAACATTGTTGAAGAATATTAAAAATTTCAAATAAATGATATAACATATGAAAGATATAACATGTTCATGGTTTGGAGAAAATATCAGAAAATTGTCAATTTTATCCAAATTACATTGTAACTTTTATAGAATCCCAATTAAGATCTCCATAACGATGTATTAAACTTAAAATCTGCTTCTAAAATTAATACAAGAACAGCCACCACAGTTGTGAAGAAGAAAAACAAAATTGAGGGACTCTCTGTGTAAGTAAAGTCAATAAAGAATTAGCTTTCTAAATATATCAAGAATTCGTATAACAATAAGAATATGACACCTGCTGTAGGTTGAATGTGTCTCCCAAAGGTTCAAGTATTGGAGACTTGATCTCCACCGTAACAGTGTTAAGAGGGTGGTCAATCCTATTAGGGTAATTGAAAGGTGGGGCCTTTATGTGGTGATTAGATTGTGAGGACTGTACCCAGCTGTATAGATTAGTCCACTGATGATTTAATGGGTGGTAATAGGCATGGTTCTGATGGCTTTAAAAGGAGAGCAAGTGAGGAGGATAGTCTCTCTCTTGCTCAGCTCACTCACCATGTGACAATCTGCGTTGTGGTGGAGAGTCACCACCCACAACAATACCCTCACCAGATGTGTTCCCTGGACTTTGGACTTCCCATCCTCTGAAACTGTAAGAAATAAATTTTGTTTCCTTATAAATTACTCAGTGTCTGGTATTCTGTTATAAGTGACAGAAACAGACTAATACAACATCCCAACAGAAGAAAGGACAAAGCAAATAAGCAATGGACAGAAAGGCAACCAGTATGGCCAATACACCTGTGAAAAATTGCATCAGGAAAACTCACGTTAAAACAAGAGACTATTGCCTCATATTTACCTGTTGGGAAAAAATGTAAAAGCCTGACAAAATTAGTGTTAGCAAGGATTTGGAGACACAGAAGCTCTCATTCTTGATAGCAGATGTATATATTTATACAAATTCTTGGGAAATCAGTTTGAACAATCTAATTGTTGCAGAAGCTCTTGCTCAATGTTCCAGGAATTCCACGTTTAGGTGCATATCCTAAAGAGACTGGCATCCAAAGAGATTCAGCAGCATTGCAAGAATTTACTAGTAAAAAAATTAAATTTATTATGTTTTTATTTATCAGTGAATAAATAGAAACAACCTAAATGTTCATCTGTAGAATATATAAATAATCTGAAGATAGATAAACCATAATTTATACTATTCAAATATTTTCACAAAAGACATTTTACAGTTTTAAAAAATTAAGTATGAAATGGGTTACATGAAGAGAGAACACAGAAATTAACAAGAAAAGGCCAGATGAGAAAAACTATTCTTAGCCGAATGTTTAAAATCACAAATCAACTATTGTAAATAATATATTTTTGGTAAAACCGTAAACATATTCAAGGGAAAGGCAAATAAAAGAAACTTAATTATCCTGCAAGCAAGCATCCAATTCTAGAAAGAAACGTTAGAGAGAAACCACAGCTCCATGCAAGTCAATGATTCTACAATACAAGATTGCATGTTGTTCATATTTAACAGCCATTTTTTCAAATGTTTATGAACCATGGTATTTAGCTTTTTTTCCTACATTTGCCAACAGTCTCTTCCTAAGTAAAACTGACCTGGAACATTTTAGCTCTGAAAGTTGGCCCTTCAGTATACCTAAATATAAAAATAGCCACAAAATCTGGTTAAAATGGAAAAACCTATTTTTCATGCATTGCTCTCAATTAAATGCTCCAGGGGAAAAAAAAATCACCTTTAGGCTGAGAACAAGGATAAAAAGTATCAACCCAAAATCTAAATACCATATTTCTAAAAGGAAATGCAGGGAAATATCTTGAGGACTAAAGCTTACCCATAATCTCTTCTATTTATTTCATAGAGCTATTATCCAAAACATTACTTCCGGAGACACATATGCACACAAAATATTTTCCCTTGCCAAAGCTAGTTTTAGTTCTGCATAAAACAGGGAATGAGCATGGACTACAGAGCCAGACTTTAGTGTGAGTGAAATTTTCACCACTTACGTTCTACAAACTCAACAAATATCCAAATATTTCTGAATTTCACTTTCTCCCTTCTATGAAGTTAGAATATGACTAGACTTATCTTGCTCTAACTGTTATTTGAAACAAAGCAGGATATAAAATATTAAATATTAACTAAGAATCATCTCATTCTGTTTCTCTAAGGATTCAGCAGGCTGTAGGAAAGCTGTTGTAGCCTGAAAATGGCATTCGGAAGGTGTTTATCCTTTTCCTTTTCTTTCTGAAAAACAAAGACATAAAATTTTGTATCTACAAAAAGTTCTGGAAATTCACATTTTTTAAAATTCATAATATCAAATTTGAAGTTTTAAAAGGGTTTCACAATATAGAATTCTTCCTTCATATCACCATTCTTGGAGAAAATCCAGTTCTTTATACTAGAAGCACGAAATAAATAGCAAAAGCCAATTTATTTATAAAAATAATGTTGATTTGTATGGCTCTTTACAAGGTACATTTAGGGTATATTCACATACATTATTCCTACCTGATAAAAAATGTTCTAAACAACTAGCATTTCTCCCCTTACTACTTGACTTTGCCTTAATTATGCTATTATGATATATGCCATTACTTTAAAGAACAACTGATTATTTTCTTTAAAAAATTAAAATTAATACCACTGCTTCACATAGCTCTTTAAAGCTATTTGCTGTAAGAGGCGTCTGAATAGCACCTACAGCAGAATAACCTGAGATGGTTCTTAAGAATGCTAATGTCTCACCATAGACCAGCAACATTAAGGTCTCTGGAAATGTGGTATAGGAGCATTCATTTTAAAACAATTCCCCAGGTTATTCTGACATGCAGTGATGTTTGAAAAATGCTTCTTTAGTTTTTAGGTCAATGTGGTAAGCAACAGCAGGGTTACTACAGACATCTCCCTATGCTGCCCTGGGAATATTATTTCTATTCTATTGTAGACATTAAAAATTGAAGGTTCCTGTGGTAACTCTTTTATAAAATATTTGCAGATATTCTTCGGGGGAAAAAATGTACCTGGCATAGGAGAATACAAAGCCACATAAACAGTCAACAAATTACTACTAAATGCCTAAACCTTCTAAATACCTGAATAAAGCCTACTCTTAGAAAGTTTTGGATTCACCATGTTTCTTGTAGATTTGCCATGATTACACCTATTAGGGGTAGG
The DNA here is from genome assembly GCF_000696425.1 of Galeopterus variegatus. Classification (NCBI taxonomy): domain Eukaryota; kingdom Metazoa; phylum Chordata; class Mammalia; order Dermoptera; family Cynocephalidae; genus Galeopterus; species Galeopterus variegatus. The sequence continues at coordinate 2,381 of NW_007750141.1, read as the reverse complement.
TTCCATTTTTAGAGCAGGCCTAGCCAATTATCTCATTAAGATTCCAAGCCACAAGTCACAGCAACAAAGGGAAATACCTTCAGAAAGTTTTATTCCAACCAGCAGAACCCATTGTTTGGAAAGTGAAGGAAAATGGTCAGGGCTCCTCAGATGTTCAGAATCTTGGAGCATTTGATGTAAAAATACACATGCACCCAGGTGTTCCTTGGCTATTGTCTGATGTAGATGAGCGTGTGCACCCAGGTGTCCTGGGTTATGAACTGAAGTATAAAGAACTAGTGGCTCCGATCCACAGGCCCCACCCCCTTGGGATGCCCCCAGTGGGGTCACTGAGACGTCTCTGTTGCTGCTGGAGGCTGTTGCTGCTAGTGCCCCTGGGATGCCCTGAGAGGCCACCACTGCTGCTGTTTCTGCTGCTGCTGCTGCTGCTGTAAGCTGCTGCTGCTACTGCTGAGAACTGAGCTCATGTCATCTGCCAACGGCTCCTGGAATCTTTCCCAATTACCTAGCATGGACCCGCATGTGAGGGGTCTGGTGACCCGGTCTGTACGATAGGTTTGAAGAGTCTGAGCCCTATCCCTGACAATACAAATGGAAACTTAGTATAACTAAAATAACGAAATGTTTTGGCTTTAGTATGAGTCACCTAGCCATACAATTAGCGTAGCTATTGCATCGACCGGAGAACAGGCATAGTCACTTAGCTTTACACCCAGACTCTTTGTAGCTCACTAAACACTACTGGCCTCGACGCCTGAAGGCAAAAGACTGGTTTGGGAACCCTTGTTAAAGTCTTTATGTACTTTTTACTAAGGTGAAAGGACAAAGAGAGACCTGATTCCAATAACGTTGTGACAGCGTTACCTGCTTGATTGTTTTGAACAGCTGAGCTGTTGTGAGTGTGCACTCCTTACCGCACCTCCCTACATCTTGTTTTTGGACCTTTTATTTGTTTCCATTTATTTTCATTCCTAGGTGATATTGTTTAGAACCCGGGAAGAACAAGAAAATGTATGAAGTGGAGAAAGATGGAAAATATCAAGGTAAGTTTTTTGCCCCTTCCAGTACCTTGGTCCAGATTTGTGCTTCTGTTTAGAGTGGAGATACTGATTGGGAGAAAAGGGATCTGGTCGTAAGAGAACTTCTTTGTGAGGGAGCAAAATTTAATTAGCCTCACTCAGGCCTGGGAGAAATAGCCATCAGCACCTTACAGCTGCCTGCACTAAGAGTATTATGATTTACAGTTCAGCTTTCTCAGTATCAGCCTTGGAAAAGCAATTGTCTTCAATAGTGGATCTGCACGTAATTATAACTGTAAAGGGGTGTTATCTTTTGACAATTAATAAAGCATCAGTTTAATTTTTTTAAAGCTATATTGAAGTTAAAAGAAAGGGGTTCAGAAGAGGAACTCCACAGGATGAAATATTTGAGATACCTTGGAAAGAGGTTGCATTTGGACAGGCAAAGATGGAATGACTTTCCAGAAAAGAGGAAATAATGCAAGAAAAGGCACTGAGCTAGTTAAGATAGGCTGTCCTTTAGGAAAGGGGTATAGTCCAACTTGGCTGAAGTAACATGTGCAAGATAAAGACCCAGCTGGTAAGGATTTGGGGTTACCATCCAAGCATGTACAAATTGTTAGGCTGACAATGGAGAGTCCCTCAAAATTTTATGAGAAGGGAAATTACATAACAGAGAGCCATGAAAAAGTACTAGTACAGGTGATTTCAATAATCCTAGGGAAAAGAGATGAAGAGATGCCATGAGAATGGTGAATGTGGGGAGAGAAAGACAAATGGCCAGACACTGCCAGGACTATGTAAATCAGGAGGAGATGGCTTGTTTCACATTCACTGACTTGGGGATCCTGGTGAGTCACAAATCGGAATGGGTCTGGCAGACACATGGGGCACAAACCTGGAAGTAACACAGAAAGGAGGTGACAGACAAGGCTAGAAACAGGGATTTGAGAGTTATTGATACACACGTGGGTTTTTCTACTCTTCTCGGCTCCAGATTTATACTCAGCTTTCTTTTCTTCGGTGAGTAGTCTTCAAGGATGCCATTTTTATTCCTCCTCTCTGCTTGCAGAGAGCCACACTTTCTTTCACGTCCAGTGCTTTTCTTTCCCCCCACGAACTGGCCTTCCCCATTCCATAGCCTACTGAGGATTAAAATCCAGTCTCTACACATTCCCTCTTTTGTCATGTTGCCTCTGTGTTTCAAGATTTTCCTAACCAAAGTTTGCAGGGAAGCAGACACAGCCAACAGAGGCTCAAAGGTTTCTGAGCTCTTACAGTGGGGATTCCTGGTCTATAGTTTCTAGCAACCTTTGGAAAGGTAAATGAGAAGCTTTTATAAGCCTTCAGCCTTCTCTCTCT